>NC_070638.1:5669051-5969051 GCF_947347685.1 Pleuronectes platessa
TGTGTGTGTGTGTGTGTGTGTGTGTGTGTGTTTGATCTGATAATACTGAGCAGCAACATATGAACAACATGTTCGATAAGACTCATTTTCTGGTCGTATTCTCGAGATGAAGCCGGGGACGACTTTAATTGCAGCAATCACCGACTTCTGTTTGATGCCATTGAAAAAAAAAAAAACTTTTGTCAGGTTTTCATACAGTAAAATAACAGTAAACATTGTGGTATTGTGATATTTTCCGCCGGTGATATTAGCGATTGTGTAGAACCGAATGAAAAGGTTGGCTCGTGGGGGATGTCACCTTTCTGATTCATCTCTCGGCTCCTTTTGTCATTTGTTGAATGACAAACAACACGCAGGCTGTGAAGTGAAAAGCTGATCTGCAGTTTAATCAAACCTGAGTGGAAAGTTTCTGCTCTGACCCAGCGATGCAAACACAACGCCATCTTTTCTACTCCAGCGAAGATTGAACTCCAGGCCCCCCCCCGAAGAAGAAAACAACATATTCCCTCACTTTGTATCCAAAACATAATAAAATCCACTGGAAATCACATCGATCTCTTCAGCTGGGGCCGGATTGATCAGCGGCGGAATTCAATTTTGCCAGGAACAAAACCTCCTCTCTGTTGTTTTTAGATTTTCTTTTTAAAGGATTACAATGACTGAGGCTTTTACAAACGACTGTGGACGGGTTTCCGCTCCGTAAAGTGGTATTGAACTTCTTTGTTTATTCTGTCACATCCTGTCAGCCGGCATTAGCCTCACACTTTGATGATGGGTTTCAATCCGGAGTCTAACTCAAAATGCTAATGGCAAACAGCTATTGTTTTTAGGCCGCCCGCCTCCCATACTGATTAATCTGACAGGACTGTGCCGGTGGGATAACAGCAAGCCACCTCGCCGATGATTACAGCATTATCTGTTTTTAGCCCGGCAATTACCTTTCCCTGTGGATGACGTAACGCCGGGAGTCTGCCAGAGAGAATCATCCTTTATTCAAAAACCAGGGTGCATTCGTTACTGGCAAACAGGCGGATAATCTGCCAGTGTGAGCGAGAAACAAACAAACAGACGTCACGGGAGCAACTATGACAAATCTCAAAGAAACATGTCGACAAGTTGATGAATGTGGTGCAGAGAGACCAAACTGGTGAGGAAGAGGGGGAGAGGAGGAGGAGGAGGAGGATGGGGAGGAGGAAGCCAATGCAATGAGGGTTTTACACAACCACCAAATCTAATGTTTCCATAATGGACAGGCTCATTGTTTCTGTCTTGTGCAAACCAGTGAGATGGGCTATTTCCACCAGGCCTGCAGAACATTATGATGACATATATTCTCACAGTGTGGGAGAGGAACCAAGGCTCCATGATCACATGCAACCTAGTTATAAAACAAGGGATGGGATCTGCCAGGAGATCTCTGCAGGAGGTCCAGATCCAGAAGAGAGCAAAGAGAAGAACCTGCATGAAAGTGAAGTGTCAGTTCAAATGGAGCTAACAGGTTTCTAAGATTTGATTTAGTTAATAAAAACTGATTTAAAGAGCGAATCCGGCAGCAGCTCCGACTTCTATCCGATTCCACTGAATAAAAACAAAAAGCCTCTTTTCCACTGTTCACAAAACCCAAGCACGCCCACTAACAAAGAACCAGAAGAGCGAGTTAACCTGTGTTTTAAAAGCCCACCTCTACCTGCGGATTTTGGTGTAAAATAGTTATTATATAATTTGGAGCCATTATCCCTGAATCACCGCTCGGCTGCTAATGAATGATCTGATTCCTTTTGAACGTCTCTTTGGTAACAACGTGTCGTGGGCCACTTGAGCTGTTCCTTTTATAATTGGGCCCAGATTTCGCTGCCCTGAAGCCACACGGCTGCCTTTCATGTGAACAGTGACAACACCAGACCCCCCCGCCGCCTCATCTATTACATTGAGATGGCATCACCTTGTGTAGTTCCCGTGCAGACAGTTGACATTAGGTCTAGCCATGCAAGTCAATTAGTGCTGTTACACCAAGTCCTCGCAAAACAAGATATTGGTGGGATTGATTGATTTTCATCAACATTTTAACCTATCGTGATTATTTCACACATAAACACGACAAACTGAAAAGTATGAGCCATGTTTTTTATTTTTTATCGGCTCTTGAAAGGCCTGTGAAGTTGAACCATAAGATCCAGCCCCCATCACTATCAACTATAAGGAACCAGGACACTAACCTCCAATATGAGCTTTCTTTTAAAAGTGTCCAGGGAGAGAAGGAAGTTTATCAATAATCAATATCTTTTGATCCTTAGATTGAATCAAATATGTAACTTGTTGATTTCCAGCCTCTCTTAGCTCGTTGCTGTAGTTTTCTGGCTCACGCCCCCTGACCTGTCTCCCCTGTTTCCTGCAGGAGGCGTCAGGTTTTATTTCACTCTGCCAAATTTCCCAGCTGAGACTCTCTGATAAACCCACTGCCGGCGACACGCTTGTTAGTTAGCGACTGGTTGGCAAACACAGTGAAGTGCTAGCTGCTGGAGAGCCAGATGTTTACCTCAGGAGTTGATGGAAACCGGAGAAGAAAGTGAATTTTCAACTTGTTAGATTAAACAGAAAACTTAAAAGTAATGAAGCTAATGTTGCTCCTGAAATTTGAGAAGCTGGAACACCGAAACTTTTTTAAAGCAACGTGGATTACAAGTTAGTTTAGGATTATTGAAATATATACGTTTTCAGTTTCTTGACCAATCAATCAGCTGGTTGTTGCAGCTCCAAGTGATTTTTACAGTTATACGGCTGATGGAGGAACATTTTAAAACCATGATGCTTAACTCTGAGAGGACAGCTGCTGTAAATCTTTCCCTGGCTGTGGATATATGGGCAAATCGTTATATATGCAGTATTATACTTTAATGTACAGTACTGCAGATTCCAACATGGCTGGCTGAGAGCCGGCAGCTGCTGCCACGTACGCTTTTGTCCGACTGCTGATAGTGTCCAATAAAACAAAGTGATTCTGCACTAAAATGATTCCACCATTGATTTAGGTGAGAAGAAGTGAACTGGAGAGCAAAGCAAGCTGGAGCATTGATGTCACTTTAACTATGCAGGTCGATGCTGTGTTTAATATCACCCTGCATGGACTTGTTTTTGTTGCCTTTGTTCTACCTGGAGAATGTGAATCCAGAGTTTCCGCTGTCGCTCCTCTCCCTCGGCTGCTGCTTTCCAAGTTTCAGGTTTACAGTGCCAGAGAACTAGTTTACTGTTACTGCGTCTGAGCCGATTTGGGTTCATGCCGATTTAGCCTCATTTCCGGATGTGAGCAGATGTCGGTGCTTTACTTAGAAGCGATTCATCTGGGAGCTAAGGTCCCCGAGCTTGCCAAAAGCCTATAAGGGCTTTTTTTTTATTTCCCCCCTTTATGTAGCTCTTCAAAAGGCAGCTGATTGTTTTGTAGGATTATTTTTTCGAGTTTTGTAACAAAACTTTCAAGCTGCGAGAAAGATACTTGTGTTGCTCCTTTGCCTTTATTTTAATCTGTCGTCTAAATACGATGTGTTAAATATGTGAGAGAGACAGTGTGGGAGTGGGAACAGGACTTTCCATTCTGTAATTGCAAACGAATATATATTACAACTTGTCTGCAGTCTCATTCATTGCTCCAGTGTCCAGCTTGCACTCCCCCCCACCCCCCCCAGTCTGTCCCTGTAATGAGGACATTCTTCCTGTTGGAAGGTTAATGGCAGACGGAGCGAGGAACCTGACAAATCCAAAACCTCCTGACTCCTCAGGCAATTTCACACGGAATCTGTCTTTTTTCTTTTTTCCCCACTGGCGGGTGAGTCCATTCAGCGTGTGAATGAGTCAGGTAAATCCAATTCCAAAAGGCAATGGGATTTGAGATGGGGAGCAAATTGCAGCAAGGTGATGCCGGACTGGTCAAGAGACCCTTGAGGAATAGGAAAGAAAAAAAAAGTTGGCCGGCTCCAACACAATAGAGGACACTGCCGTTATCTTTGCTGTTAGTCGTGTTTTTATAATTGATTTCCCCCTTCGGCACAATGGCCGGGCAATAACGAAAGCTCTGTCATTCCTGTTTCTTTGTGTCGCACGTTGATGAGGTCATCGGTTCAAGGTGGCCGGCTCGGTGAACTGCGGCGTCCACATTGAAAGACGGTCAAAGGGTTGAGGGCATACAGGCAATCTAAATTCATAAAGAAATATATTTAGCTGAGGTAAGAATACTGTGAATTCTAAACATGTAGACGATTGAACACTGGAATATTTTCCAGTTCTGCAGACCTCAGCTTCACACTGTCACAGTCACACAGAGCCGAAGGGTTTGGGGGTTTGTCCCTGTTTCCAAAAGCTCTTGAATCCTGGTGTCTTTTCTTGACATCTTCTTTGGTGACTTCATGTATGACACCTCTTTTCCATCCTGAGATATTTGTATGCTTTTCAAAGCACCCACTCACTCTCAGTGCATGTCACATTCATCCGTTTGCTCATGCAGCGTTTCTATACGCAGCATTTTTGACAGAACAACTGTTCAGACAGTTTGACGTGCAGACTGAAAGGGCTGGGGATTGAACCTTTGACCTTCTGGTCAGTGGACGATCCGCTCTACCTCCAGCCTACATGCATCAAACTAATCATACTCTGAGCCACAGCTGCCAACAGTGTATTATGAGAGGGGTTCAAAGATGACCCCGGTCATGGTCTCACAACCAGACTTCTGACAGAGGCGTTTGAAATCTCGTTTGATGATCATCTCAACGTGTGACAGCTGCACAAACCAACCAATAGGAGCGCACCTTGAAATGAGAAGACGCACTGTTCGACGTGTCTCTGGCGTCAAACCCATGTGAAACATACGGAGCTGAAACGATCAGGATTCAAACGATCTCGATGCTTTGTGATCCAGATCCGCACTGAAATGAAAAGATCTCTTCCCTGACTCATGACTCATCTCTCCACCGAGTCTCCAGGAAATCCATCCAGTAGATTTTACGTAATCCCACCAAATAAAAAACACACAAGCCAGCTAACACACGGAGAGGAGGGGATAAACAAACACCTTGGCCGAGGTACTCAACCTTTTGTTTGATTGATTTTAGCTTCAACAGACATTAAAGATTAATTAATAACCGAACCTCACCCGATGAACAATTCATTATCATTCTTTGTTTTCTCCACGGTCGGTTAATATATGAATTGATCAAATCATGAGGAGTGTAAATTGACAATTTATAAATCTTTGACATCCCAGGTGTCGGTGGGATTTGACGAGGTTTTCCCAGGACGAGGAACCGGGCCCATAATGCATCAGTCAGAAGCGACAGATGTATTTTTAAGGTTTACCACATCCGGCTTAGTGGCAACATCCAGGGATTCTGTTACCGCCACAGTAATACAGCATCTGGTGTAAGGCTACTTTATCTTTGTTAGTCTTGTAGCCTGAGTGTGTGTGTGTGTGTGTGTATTTGTGTGTGTGTGTGTTTTTGTGTGTGTGTGTGTGTGTGTGTGTGTGTGTGTGTGTGTGTGTGTGTGTGTGTGTGTGTGTGTGTGTGTGTGTGTGTGTACAAGGATGTTATCAAGACCCAAAAATTCAAAGGCATGAAAACACGATGAACAGTCTCTGCTCCTGTGTTAGTTCACCTCCTGTTCACCTGTGGGATCAACGTGTCACTGAGATTATCAGTGAAGTGAAATGATTGCAGCAAAACTCAATACAACAAAAACAACACAACAGAAATAAGTGTAAAGTTTGTGTCGAACCTTTTTTCCATCTGATCGACTGAGCGCTGGAATCCTGCAGAAACCTGGTGACCGACAAGCAGACGAGTGGATGTGACTCAGCCTCCGATGCACAGTGCACGGTCCTGTGGGGCCCTGGGAGGTCAGTGCACGGCAATGTAAGGAAACACACAACACGTACTTCATCAGTTTGACAACACATGGAAAATGTGGTGCCAAAACTCACTAAACAACTACACAACACAGCCAAATACTCACAACACAACCAAAATACTCTCAATACAACCAATTACTCACAACACAACCAAATGCATCCACACAACCAAAACTAATACCACCTTAGCCCTAGATCGTGTATTTGGTAATGTTGTGATTATTTGGTCGTGTTGTGTAGTTGTTTAGTGAGTTTTGGCACCACATTTTCCATTTGGTTAGGTTGTGTGGTTGTGGTGGTGCTGTGAGTATTACGTTGTTTTGTGTGTATTTGGTTGTGTTGAGAGTATTTGTTTTGTGAGTAATTTGGTCAGGTTGTGATTAATTAGGTGTGTTGTCAGTATTTGGTTGTGTTGTGGCTTACTAGTTGAGTGGTGAGTTTGAATTGTGTTGTGAATATTTTATTGTGTGGTGAGTATTTTGATAGTTTTTGTGTGTATTTGCTAGTTTTGTGAATATTTCTGTTGTGAATAATTTGGTCAGGTTGTGATTACGTAGTTGTGTTGTCAGTTTTTCATTGTTTTGTGGGTTTCTAGTTGTGTTGTGAGTATTGTCAGATTGATAATGTTTCCTCCATCTGTGTGTTGTGTGTATTTTCATTGTGTTTCCTTCAGCGGCAGCAAACTGTTCCCAGGGACACAGTCTGTGCACCTCGCCGGCTCCACTCAATGGGTTTGTCATAAAGTCACAACAAAGGGATGAAGGAGAGCAGAGTCTGATTTGCTGAGAAATCACACAGACACAGGGTTGTGATCCACGGTCCTGCTCGGGATGCACCTGATGATGCACAGATTTGGGGAAGTGATAGGTTTCTCCTGCAGCTTCATATCTCCTTCCACCTCTATCTAATCTGTGCACGTAATCACTCTGCCCCGCTGAGCAGCAGCACATTCCACGGTACTGTACATGAAAAACGAGGAGGTAAAACCGCGGTGACAGCTTGCAGCTCACTTGTGTGCACGGCGGCGCTGTACAGCCCGGCGAGCACGCAGGCTCCATATATTCATCTCTCTCTCTCAGCGTGACTCACATCTTTCTCTCCGAAACCAACACATGCATCTGCGGCCGTCTGGAGCCGGAACCCGAGGTGACAAGGGGGATGAAAGTGGTCCAGACGAGAGCAAAATTGCACTTTCTCCACTGGCAGCTAAAGCTCATCTGAATTCAGTTGCACATGTAACGTAATAACTCAGCGGGCTCCAGCCGAGCTCTCGCCCGCCCCAGATCGGGGGTGTCGAACCCGTGCGGCACCTCCCTCCCTTCGGAAATGAAATCCAGTCGTGGAAGCAGGTCGGTTCTGGGATGGAGCGGGATTGGGACTGGGCGGGCTGGCGTTCTCGTGTGTGTCCTGGTTCATGGCTGCTTTGATTAATCGTGGGAGAACATACGTCGTGTTGAAACAGAGCATGTGTAATTAACTATCCACTCAGGGTCTGCCTTGAAATTAATAGCTGTGATGTTTAATCAAAATTTACATCAAACAGCAGGAAATGCCGCATGAATATTTGCTCATTCTGCGCCCTATCAGCTTGACAACAGACTATACTCACCATTATTTCCCCCCCTATATTCCCAGTAGCGATAATACCCAAAAACCATGGAAATAAGCTGAACCTGATCATCTCCATGTGGTTCCAACACCTACCTCTGAGGTACACGTTCTGTAATTAATTGAACAGTAATTAACAGTTAAAGTCGGGATCCTGAGAGAAAGTGAACTTGAAAGGCAAATCTGAACTAATGAGGTTCTGCTTTGAAGTAATGAACTCTCTGGGTTTGGGGTAATCACGGGCTTCTGGGCTTTAGTCAATTCGTCTGTGAGACAGCGAAGCTATACGGGGGGGGAGGTTCAGTGTTGTTCTGCTCTTGAACTCTCCACGGACGACTTTGAGTTGCAACTTCACTCTTTTATTTACCGAGAAGTCGAAGGGGGTGGGAGGGGGGGGGGGGGGGGGGGGGGGGTCGGGACATTCGCAGTTGAAGGAGGATTCAGAACTCTGGGGAATTCTGTGTAACCTCTACAAACCATAGACTGTATATAATGATGGACGAGCCCCTAAAGTGGACTTGATCGCCCTCTGGTGGCTGGCTGTAGTACAAGTCTCCTCCATGTTAACAGATGGGACACTGACTGTAGTGCACTTTAGATGAATCTTCTCAAAGTTGGAATCTGCCATTTAAAGTAGCTCTTATCAAGTTGATTATTTTTTTGCGGTTAAGCTTGATTTTAATCGGTTATGATTAATGACACAAAAAAACCGGGTTGAATCGTCATGATTGACAGCTGAGACTGACTCCCAAGGTAGCTAACCTGAAGGTTGGCAGTTCAATCCCTGTCTCCCCCAATTCCGTGAGCTGAGGTGTCCTTGGGCAAGACACTGGACCCCCAGAATTGCTCCTGACGGCTGAACCAGCGGTGAATGACTGATGTATGATGGAGAACGTGCTGCACAGTGATGCACTGTATGAAACGGTGGAAGGCAAAGCTGTCCTGTGAAGATCTTTGAGTGGTCGTCAGGACTTCATCTCTGGATCGGAGCTGGAGATGCTACATGCAGATTTATCCAAAGTGCACGTGTCCAACAGTCGCTGCAGATATTCAAATGTTCAATGTCATTATGTGTTTCATTCATTTTCAAAGCCTCCTTAAACCTCAGTGACCTCAGTATGTGTTCTCTCCAAACAAGAGATCATTTCCAATCTGGGTCAAGTGGTGGTGTTTTGTCTAATTAGCACCAGTAGGTTAGAAAAGCACGGGGCTCACCTCCTGGAAGCAGCTTCACAGCCGAGGCCAAGGAAACGCCGACTGTATCTACCCAACAATCAAAGACTGTCATTTGCAGGTCGATGGCAACGTTAAACGTTATCACTCCAATAATTGGTGTAATTAATAATGTTGGACGTGACCTGGATGTGACACCTCAGAGGTCAAATCAAAATGAGTCACGTAATCTTTTCCCTCTTTTCTCACTGTTATTATCTTGTGTTCTCATCGGGCCTGAGCTGAAATCATGTGCAAATGTTAAGTAATAACAATAATGCAGCTGAAAGTGTAAAGTCATGTGAAAGGTCTGAGGTGTGATCTTGGTCAACAGCTGCTTCTGAATGTGAAGACTCATCCGGAGACTCAGGCAGGACGATTTGTGTTTTTGTATTTCAACTGCAAGGCCTTTCAAAGAGCTGGCATCGAGACACAAAGACACACAAACCACTGATGATATAAAATAAACAGCATTTAGATCAAGGGCATCAAGAGATCTTTATTGTTACTGTACAAGTGCAGTGAAATGTTGTGAGGAGCCGACTGTAGATGCTCATTAGTAACTCAGGAATAAAAAATTGAATTTACATGACAAGCTTAGACTAGGAAAACATTGAAATAGAAAAAAAACATTAATATATCTAGATAGAGGGAATTAAAACTAGGAAAAAACAATTCATAATAGAAACAATAGATGGTTCTTTAATATTAAAATACTAGGAATTAAAAAACTAATTAAATACAGGAATACAAACTAGGTACTTGATTTAATTTAATTTGAAGAAGAGAGACTCAGCAGTTCTCTGGATGTTTGAAGCAAGAAACTAAACGCAGTGATTGAAATCTCAGTTTTTATCTCTATACAAAAAATATAGAAAAATTCTCCCGTCTCAACAAAAATAAAAAATACTGAACACATCTGTCATACAGGGTGGAAACACACAAACACACACACACACACACACACACACACACACACACACACACACACACTCAGGGCTCATACCAGCAGCCTGTCCACTCAACAGAGAAGTGAGAGAGGCAGCAGTGGTTATTCTAGCTCTGCTGTCATTAATACCAGTATTACTGGGGGCTGAGTCACTGATGGTGGCGGTCACCACAGCTTGCCGGCTCTCCTGCTCACGTCTCTGCTTCAACAGGACACTAACAAACCTGCCGCCTCCGGTGAAGCATCCAGCACTGACACCAACCACCAAGGAATTAGTCAGTTACTGTGTCAGTCACCTGTGTGTGTGTGACACGGCCGTGCTCCACCGGGACAGAATTAACAGCCCCCCCCCCCCCACCCCTCCTGAAACATGAATGATGGTTATTAGCTTGGCTTCCGCCATGGGACCCGCACTTTGTGGTCATTACTTGTGATGATACCACCATAAACAATGGCAGCGTGGCGCGAGGCTAACTGTGACCGATAAATGTTTATGTACAACAGCATCGGTATTGGTCTGTTGTAGCTCAGTGGGCAGGGACATGTTTACCGAAACCAGCAGGTTCAAATCAGGGCCTACAGGTGTATGAAGATGGACGACATGACGGCAAAAGTGAAGCCACGGCCCCTGGTGGTTGGCTGTGGTATAGGTCATACACTCTGCCTCATCCATGTTAATTTACAGGACATGTTATTTTAAGTAGTTTCTTCGGGTGATCATTTTTCCAGTTAGTTTGGTTTTAAATTAGTAATTTGATGAATTTCAAAAATGAATTTCCAATTTATACGAAACGTTATATTTAGGGCACATGTTTGAGTGCATTACACCAAGTGTGTAACCAGAAATCCATCATAGACTTAGTGTTTATAGATAATTTTAACCGTAATGTTACGATTTTATTGTCAGTGAATTGATCCAAATCATTCCACTTCCAGATAACATGTAGAAACACATACATCCACCCAGACCCAGCTGCCCCCTTACATTAAAACAAACCTTCAATAATATGCAAAAAATTATGAATGCATATTTACATTTCTTCTAACAAAAGGGTCAGTTTTCCTTTTAGATGGATCTGATTCATAGCTTTTTATTTTCACTTCAAAGGGTCGTTATTAGTTGTACTTTGCCAAACTTATAAGTTCCAGTAAATTATTTTATTTCACTTTTATTCAAAACAGTGGTCAGGGTCAGTCAGTTAAAAAAAATCACATAAATATAAGTGTGGAGTATAATTTCCAATCAAAAAAATCTAAAATTGTGGAAGCTGCCAATATAAAACAAATTTAAACACCCGTCATTCTAACGTATGGTGAGTTATTGTAACGTGTGTAGATCATAAAGTGTGTTGTGCTGCTCTGCTGCCTCACAAACAAACACTGATGAAAACCTTCCTCCTTGAGGTGATAATTAATTCACAGTTTTTGAATATGATCACAGTTCCACTGAAATGTGATTAAAGCAGGTTTCACACGATGCTATAAAATACAGAACAGTTAGAAGTGATGAAGGTGAGTGAAGGGAGATGAAGCACCGTTCATGTCACGATGATGTTCACCTCCTCTCACACACTGACCCACACATCCCGATGTCCGGCACTTCATTGCAGGGACAGCATCTTTACAGCCCGTGGACAGATTGTGTGGACCGGTGGTTTGCTGAGGAAGGCGAGGGGCGGTATTCGTCTCCATCCCCTTACGTCAGTGGTCATAACGTTTGCCATTACTTCCCCTGCAAGATTCAATCACCAGCGCACAAAGCCGCGCTTCACGCACAATGAAAGGCGAGCAGAGTGAATCGCATGTAGAGTGACTCCGAGATAGCATTGTTCCTGGCTGCCATAAAAAAATCTATTTAAGGCAAATCTAATCTCCATAATCTTCTCTCCCTCAGAGGTGGTGAACGGTGATGGGGGGGGGGGGGAGATTTCCCATCCCAGTCCTGGGCGTCTGCTTGTCGGTGCACGGGACTCAAGGAAGTAGGAAATTGCCGGGAGCGAAAGGATATTAAACTTCAATTTGAGAACACTGATAAGGAGCGAGTTGGTGATTTATTTGGGACGTATTGTCATCTTCAACCACTGGACACAAGTATATTCACAAACACAACCCTACTGCTTGCGTTACAATTCTTTTCTTCCCTTTGTATCTTCAATCTGAACTGCAGGGGTAAATACCTCATGTCCTCACACGAGTTAGAGATAGAGGTTGTTGAGCGGAGATAATTTTCCTAGCGATTAGTTGTGGTGTAGCCTAGCAACTATGCACGAGTGTGTGTGTGTGTGTGTCTGTGTGTGTGTGTGTGTGTGTGTGAGTGAGAAGGGAGATGGAGACAGAAGACAGAGGAGCTTCCTATCTTTTCCTCCATTCTCCTTTTCTTTCTCCCGGCTTAAATGCTGTGGCCACTAAAGCGGCTCTGCACACCACCGCGCCCGTGCGTCATCCTGCAGCGTGTCAATGGGCCGGTGCGGTTCAGGAAGAGAAAGGGAGGCCCCCATCCCGAGTCCACAGCAGTGCATGAATTATTAATGGGTATAAATCCCAAACAGAGGGATGGGGCCGAGACTAATGTCCACTGGCAAGAGCTCCGTGGAGATGGGCAGCGTCTCAAGGATAAAGCTGAGCAGCCTGGCAGCCTCAAGCCACTCGGAGCACTCGATCACTGCAGTGGAGGGGACGCTCGGCAAAGATCGTCCTCACCGCCCCGATACCAGTTTGTTGAGGCTCTGAAGCTGAAATGAGAACTGCGGCAGGGGGACAAATTCATTGTAGATGTGTGATTTGCCCGTCTTTGGATTATCTGGGGGTCAGCCTCACACGTGCACACTGATCCAGATGTTTGACTTTTTCACATCTTGCTAACGCTGCTTCACTTTCTTAGCCAAGTGTCAAATGGTGGCTTGACAGTGCTGGTGACTCACAAACACACTAAAGCTCAAATTAACATGTCCATGTGTTATAAAACATGATAATAACTTCATATTAAATAGGAAATTTAAGACTATGACACATCAAAACGACAGAATGCTATAAAATCAATACATATTGTAAACCTTTAAATTCACACACTCAAAGATATCAGTTCCCTGCATGTACCTCTGCTGGGGGAAACTGAAAATATGAAAGAACAACTTGTCTCCCAATGTTTGAGGAAATGAAAACCAATTCCTGGATTAGCACCAAAATCTAACAGGTTCTTTTCCCACCTTCTACTAAATCTCATCAGACAGGGGTGAAAACATAACCTCCCCGGTGGAAGTAATTAATGTTAATGCATAATTAATAAGGTTGAATAACTCTCCCTGCGTGTGGGACTCGTGGTAATGCATATACAATAATAATAAGTATTACTACATATTAATAAAGTACGTGAATACTGATTCGGGAATCGATTACCGTGGCAATGCAAGCTTCGAGGCACTTCCGTCATTCTGTTCCCTTCTCACTGCCACGCTGCATTAGCATCACAGTGTATGAACGTGTGTGTCTGTGTGTGTGTGTGTGTGTGTGTGTGTGTGAGAGAGGAAGAGTGTGTTTGTGCTCTTATTTTTCTTCTGGCGAGCTTCAAGTGTCCTCTCAGGGATTCTTTGAGGGATTAGTTTGTGCTCAGGATTTAGGTTTAAGGTTAACTTCAGAGGAAGGATTTATTTGAGTCTAAGAGGTGGTTGAGAGGTCAGGGAGTGAATCGAACCAATTCATCTGGAGAAGTGTAGCAACACGGCATCTGAACGCAAACAGTTATTAATTGCTGACGCGTGGTTTGACTCTACACAAGCAGCTATACATCAGGTTCTGCCTTTTTCACTTGGCGTCTGTGTTTTTCTCAGAATCTCATCTGTGCCGAGGGAGCGGGAAGTGCATATATTTTTTTTGAAGAATCTGCTAAAACAAAGGGGAAAAGGGAATTTTGCTTCACCTGCTGTTTCTGTTAGCCGAGGAAAGCTCTCATATCCTCATGAAATGTCTCGGCACCTCAGGCGACCGATACAGCCCGTCCTCATGACTCATCATAATGAAAAATCTTCACGCCAAAAAAGTCTGTGCGGTATCGAAAAGAGGAAAAGTTTCATTACAGAAGTGAAATACCACTCGGAACAGTGGGCTCGGTTTTTCACACAATAATAAAAGCCGGAAATAAAAGTTCAAACTCACATGTGGATTGAAATGAAGTAATTAGCAAGGTCACAAACTCTGGTTGGGAGATAGCGTTTGTGAGAACGGGATCAGTTCTCATCATCGGTTTCAGGAAAATGAAAGAAGGCAATTTAAGGATTAAATCCTTTTTACTGCAGTTTGTATCTGCTGCTTAATTAAACAACTGTTAATGACTTAAATTCGTTTTTTAATATAGATCCTCATTAAGTGAGTAATGACACTTGTAGATAACCCTGGTTCATTACAGCGTAAACAAACAGCCCTATAATGAGAAGAGGTGTTAGACAGGCGTGGTACTACACTTTAAACTGTCATCGCACAACACAAACAAACAAAAACAAACACAAACAAACACAAACAAGGGAAAACATTTAATAATTTTTTCAGTAGAAATGACAAACTCACGCCTGCTGCTCTTTATCAACATGAGTCACTGCAGATTCTGAGAGAGACTTGACGTCTTCATGCCTGATGTCCAGTCACTGGTTCTCTCTGTGATTACAACGTCAACTCTGTCTGCTCTATTTCTACACTCGTCAGAGGTTTTATTAAGATACAATGAAAAAGTTTGAATTGGCATCACTGAGGATGACAAAGAGGATGACGAAGAGGATGACGAAGCAGCTGACTGAAAGCTCAGATGAGACCATGTCAGGAACAGATGGGGCGATATGACTTCAAATCAATATCACGATATGATGAATCCACTTTAAACGTGATGTCCTGTCTGTGCGTCACGTTACGTCTCCTGTTGATTGGACTGTCGGCTTCGAGGTGACAGACTTAAATAAGAATTTTGTTCCATTTCCTTCAAGGTTTGTCCAAACACGTAAAGTCTCCCCAGGAGGAATCCCAGTGACTTTATTGTGTGGTTTTGTCTAAACTGGGATTTGTTAATTGCCTCCTATCTGCCTCAGCTGTTTACTTAGTGCTACTCAGCAAATGTGAGAATGCCGAAGTGCCAAACTAACAGTGAGTGTGGTAAATCTTACCTTCCCCTCCACACCTCAGCATATTCACAGTGTTATCAAGTTATCATGCTGACATAAGCAATCAGTTTCAACCACTGCTGCACAGCCTCACAGAACCGGGACCTGCATTTAATTAACGTCTGTATTTTCTGTTTGCCTCCTGCATGGTACAGTATATGTACAGTATGTGTACAGTATGCAGTGTACGTGCAATCAGAAGCCCTGCGCTGTGCATTGTGCATCCCGGCCACTCCATTAGGTTCAGTATTGACAGCACAGACCTTGGTAACGAGGCGAGCAGAGGAGCCAGCTGTGCCTGTGGGGAGGTTTGCTCATTATCCGGCAGGGAGTCGAACCACACACTGAGACCCGGAGACAGGGATCAGTGTGGAGCTGTCCGTCATCAGGGAGATTGCTGCTGTCCATACACAGCAAAAAAGAAAAAAGATTCATCTCCACCAGCGTTTTCCTCATTTCATCAGATGTAAGAATCAGTTCTCACCTGAGGAGAGGGCGACTCTCCATTTGTCTGTTTGTTTGGTTCTTTCTTCTCTTTGTCCATCTGTTCATCATGAAGAGCTCAGGTGCCTTGACTCGTTCTCTGGGAACTGACTCATCACAAAAATACATATTCACGCGTTTTATTTTGTGTAAAATAGCAGCTGCAAAACTGCCAATTTTCTAAATTACAGGTCTACTTTTCCCCTTGTTTATCTTTGTGTTAACTTCACCCGATGTGTCATCAACACAGATTCACTTCATGAGCTCTCGGTGCTTTTCAACAATCCAATCTACGCAAACAAAGCGCTAATTGATTTTCTCTCAATTAGCGCTTTGTTCGCATAAATTAGATCATCGTTTAAAAACGAGCAGGTAAGTTGTACTCGCAGTGTGTTTGTTTCCACAGAATGATTTGACATCAGTCATCACAGTGGACCTGCATCACAGGAGGAGGATAATGAATGTTCTCTCCTGGAGGCTCCTCTCTCCAGCTGCTGAGGATGACGCCCGGGAGGAGTCAGAGGGTTTTGTGCCTCCTCTGTCAGAACAGGCTTTAGAGATTAATTCATGTGAAGATCCGGCTTCTTTCCTTTTCCTCTTTTGAAGTGAAGTTATATAAGAACTCGAGGGTCAACACACACACGTCATCAGACTGCAAGTATGTCCACGGAGCTGCTCGTCTGAAATGTGCAAATAGATTTGATGCAACACAATGAACAGATTTAAAGATGGCGCTGGTTAATCTAGGGTCAATCAAACTTGGATTTGTCAATTACCCGTTAGCCACAGGATCACCTCATGTCTCTCTTCCTGCCGCGCTCACCACATTTCTCCATAACCAGCTCCACCGATCTCCAGCTTCCCTCCAGCCACGCTCGCTCCCCAGCTCGCTCCCCAGCTCGCTCCCCAGCTCGCTCCCCAGCTCACTCCCCAGCTCGCTCCCAGCTCGTCCAGTCATGCGGCCTCACTGGGAGCTCGGCCTGCGGGCCTCCTTGCTCGGCTCGTACCCCTGCTGACCGGCCAGTCATCCGGCCTCGCTCGCAGCAAACCGCCTCCCCCTCTCTACCCTCGGCCAATGAGAGCCCTCGTGTCTCCCGAGAAGTCTTCACTTATTAACTCTCGGCTCTGTTTGAATGAGTTAAACAAAATGCAGAGCAGATTCTGGCACCATCCCCAGTGGTTCTGCTCTGTTCTGTATATATAACGTTTAGCATCAATGAGCCCCCCCCCCCCCCCCCCCCCCCCCCCTTCTGTATTACTTGTTTATTTACTTACAATGGCCACAATGTGCCATCGTAGAAATGGACCGGTGGACTGCAATGAAGTGTAAAGTGGCATCGACTCAGTAAAGTGATAATCACAGTTCAATAAATGTAACAATTACAATTAGGATGTTTGCATTGTGAAAAAATTTATAATGCCAGTATTGCAGTGAGTAATAAGGATTTGTGGTCTAATCCTGTTTTGACTCTGACACTCAGACCAGGGAAGAAGCCAGTGATTATTTTTTTTATTGTAAATTGATCGCTCTCGTCTAAACAAATTGAAAATATATATATATTCGTATAAACTAATCACAAATCAACTCCCTGAGCCCAAGGGGACATTTTCAAATTACTTGTTTTGCCTGACATTTAAAGAGCTGGAACCAACTAACATGTGCGGCTTTATATAATTTATATTATGAATTACCAGGAGCAGGGCTGCACGTTCCTAGAAGCCTTTCCTGGGAAGCAGCTGTGCAATTATAACCTCGACCTGCTTCACGTGAGTCCAACTGCAAATTCACTCATTAGTTGTGTTTCACATTTGAGACTTTAATGTTTGATGAATTGTTTATGCGCGTGTGGAAACGTCCAATTCCTGTGCTCTCAGTGAACCTGTTAGAAATGAAGGATAAGGAAAGAATTAATTGGAATTAATTAATCTAGAAGTTGCTAAATGAACTCTGTTTTCTAACAAAACCAAATTACCTGTTTCTCTCTGTAGGGAACCTCCTGGTACATTTTTGGAAAGTACACAGGAAATTATGTTAAAAACTTTATATTTTTGCATTTTTCGGGCACATTGCCCAAGGTCGTCTCCTCCTTTTATTTGTCTTTTATCAAGAATATATTTCTGACTCGTGGGATCTGACTCTAACTATAAAGCTATATCTGCTAATAGAGGTCTTACCACATTAAACCGGGGTCTTCTGATTATAAAAATGACTTTCAGTTTCTGAGGGGTTTAGATAAGCGAGGTTTCTGCGCCTGGGAAACTGGGATAATGTCTCTAAAGGTTAACTTTTCTTATGTAGGTCTAGGTTTCACCGGCCTCTGAGCCCGAACAATGCGAGACCCAGCTCTGTCACTCTCATGGTTTTGTCTGCTCCCAGTGAGGCCCTAGGTGCACAGTGAAATGAATCTTGGGTAAAGGCTCAATTAAAAGGCGGGATCCCTCGGCATGCCTGAGGCGCTCGGCGGCCTCTCTGGTCTGAAAAGAAAGTGTCAGGAGGCACTAAAGCATTGAGCGGTGACCGTCAACTCGGACTGACAGCATGTCATCTCTCCTCTTTCAGCTTCACCAAGCAGGGCCCCCTTCCCGAACGCCCCCACTAATACAAACACACACACACGCACGCACACTAATTCACATAACACACATTCCACATCCTTATCTGTACATACTGTACATACCAAACACACACAAGTGGAGCCGCCCACGCTTTAGCTGGGAGGCTTTTAGTAACTCTGGTGAGTAACTCATTGACTCAGACAAATATTATCATATTCTCTCTCTCCTCTCTCACACACACACACACACACTTGTCCGTGTTGCTCAGTGCACGTAGCAGCATGCACACACACACACACACACACACACACACGTGCGCTCGCTCAGGAATGCACATTCACACAGATGCATGCGTGCACACACTCCCAAAGTAATTAGTGGGTAGGAGTTCAGAGTCCCGGTGGTTTGTGGTCTGGTCGCAATAAAAAAAAAGAAAGAAGAGAAACTCCAGTCAGCCTCATTAATCTTGGTATCTGCACAGGGGAAGTTAAACCACCATCTTTCTTTCCCCTCACCGGCTGAACAAAGCAGCCTCCACAGCACAAACCATCAAATATCCACAAGAGAACTCGATAATGCCATCGTTGTATGATGACTTGCAGCCGCACGTCCCGATGTAAAAAAAAGAACGGCCTCGATTTCCATCAGTCTCTGTCTCCATTTGGTTGCTGGAAGGAAACAGAAGAGCTTTGTTCCTCCGCTCATTCATCGAGGGTGAAAAGTGTTTTCAACGGTTGACCCAAATGTGTCCAGCGAAAGCTCAATTAGAAAGCAAAGTGGATCTGGCCGTGGTAAATAGCACAATCCCTTTCTGATGCGCAGACGTTGGGCTCAGTGGCACGCTGCCGAGCCGCGGCCGTTTCTATTCAAACAGCCCGGGAGTCACGTGGGCCCCGGCCGTTTGCGCTTGGCCGAGCCCCGGCACCCTGAATTGGATCACCAATTCCAGGGGCCCTGATTAGAATGCCGTGGTGGATCAGCGGATGATTCACCTTCCCCCGGCTCCAGCATCTCTCTCCGTGTGTCTGTGTCCCTCTCAACCCACTGAGCTCGGTGCAATAGCTTACAGTACATATTGTGTCGGGGAGAGCTTATGCGTCCGGGTGCAACGTGGTAATGAACTTGTTTGTTTTCATTATGGTGACACATTTGGTGCTAAGCCGTCGTTGCTCTGATGCTCCTGCTCTGCCGTCTCCCTTTGGTGAATGAGCCGAATATCTATGTCTGGTTTGCTCTGTTTCCTAAATGATGACACTGATGCTTATGGAGAAATGGATTCATCTTGTTTTTTAATAGCCTGGCTTCAGCTGCTGAAGACCCTGTCGTTGTGTGTTCGGTTTATGTGCAACATGGGAGGAAATTCATTTTGAGGCTGATTCTCTTTTGTGTATTTCCTCTGACGTTTCAGGGAAATCACCGTGAAATCGAGACGGTTGTTTGAGTGGAGTTGAGATAATAAGCAGGTGTTGAATCCACTTGTAGATCCTCCTGCTCACTGAGGATCATCTCACTGTATCAGCACCTCACACTGATCCATCGACTACTTCCACAAATCTCTCTGTGTGTATGTGGCTCCTGTAGCTGGAGAGCCGCTCATCCAATGGACGTCATTCTCAGCACGTGTATCTTGAGGAGCCGAAGGAAGCTCAGGGTAGAATCTGGTGAAATTTAGACATGTGACAAGTTCAGGGATAATAAACTTTGAATAGAGAGATGACCAGCGGAGGCTTGGTCTCTACTCACCACGGCTCAGTGGCTGCAGGTCACTTTTATAGTTTCAGAATAAAGCAGCATCACCACCGACAAAGCAAACAGCCCTTTGCAAACAGGCGTGTGTGCTCCAGTCACAGTTAATGCATTTAATCTAAAAGGATAAAGCCCTTGGATGTATCTTTATCTGATCTGTTTTAAAATACAAGGCTGAGTAAAAAAAGGATAAAAGCAGAAACACATAATTCAATAGAAACATCTATTTCATCTTGAAAATGGCAAGTCACTTAAATACAAACATAAATGGGATTGATAAAGTCTTCTTCATAAAAAGCTTTTATCATGTGATGTCTACTCATTATTATAAATGCTTGTGAGTTTATATTGTAAAGCACTTTGATTGAATCACGAAAAACCCTCATTTCCTGCAGTTGGTACCTGAAGTGCTGAGTCCTCGTTCTACCATCTGTCAGGTTTCTACATGTCTATCAGGGCTGGAGAGAAAGTGCTAATGTGCATTTATTCACACAGAGAGATCGCACAGCGTCACCTGAACAGAGGTAGATCACCTCCACCCGATTACATCGTCCAATGAACTGGGGGAAGCTACAGGAATCTATTCTGTCGAAGCTCGGAGCTGTGAAATGTATTTTTGAAAAGGGAGATTTCACTCGCTCGAGTTTTGTCAGTCTCTTTTCCGATTCAGCCCTGTGATTGTAGACGTGCATTGTGAACGCCGGGATTATTCAGCTGGTTCTGACCCGACCACCAGCAACGCATTGTCAATAATTGATGCCCTCTCAGAGTTGTATTAGTATAATCACTGGCACAGTACTGCATTTTATCCACGTTTATTTAAGGGCATCAGTTGTTATCTCGCGCTCTGACACAGCTCAACATGTGTTAACCAACCAACTCGGAGATGGACGACTGCCAAGCTCTCGTATCTCTGCTGGATTGAGTGGAGAGGAAACTGGTGCAATGCTGATTCGCTGCTGTTTATAAACCAAACAGCAGCAGCATCTTTTCTGGATATATTTCAATTCTGATGACAAGAGGTACTTGAATGTGTGATTCATGAGATAAACACAGAATCTGTTTTCATTTTGTTCAGGTTTTATGTTCCTGTCTTATTTCCTGTCACCCGGTGGACAGTCCAGGTTCTGGAAGGAGCAGGAGGTCGGCTCGGAGGGTCGGCCGACAGCTCGGACTCACCGGCAGCAGAGGGACCGAGCCAGGGGAGCGTGTTGTTATTCCGCGGTCAGTGAGTCCTGGAGTCGCTCAGGTCGGATGATCTGACTTTCAAGTTGGGGGATTTCTGTTCACTCAGCTGACAGCCTGCAGGGCAGAGGAGAGGTGAGCGCTGGTATAAAACCACAGAGTTAGTTGTGGTAACAGAAACAAGGAGTCTGGCTTCAGACTGAATACGTTCAAATCCAGGACATCTTCACACCTGGAAGTCTGAAGCAAGGTTCAGGTCTTTGTTGCATTGTTGACATTTGATGCAGGTTTGGTTTCAATTTGTAATCAATGCAGAACTAAGGACTCTTGTGTCCTGTGGTCATCACCTGTGTGGGCTGCTTCGACCTGTACCTGACCCTGGATTGGTTCACAGACGACTGTGTGTCTGACATCGGTCTGTTGTTAGTTTGGTCTTTGTTTTCGTTAATATTTTTAGAATAAAGTGAATAGAAAAAACTGCCTCTTCATTCAAGCATTATCTTGTTGGAGGTGAAGACAACAAACAATCCTTTGAGCTGCTTCCTCTTGTTCTTCTTTTGTTGAAGGAAACTTCCTGCAGTTGGTTTGAAAGTCTGAACTGTTCAAAAGAAAGTTTAACATCTCAAAACAAACCGAACCGTGGTTCAGTCTGATTCTGCCCCGGCACCACCCCTCGTGGGTCTGAGGCACTGTTTTAAAGTTTATAATATATAAACAGTGAGTTAAACAAGCAGGCTCTAAAAAGTGTAATGTTAATATTTATCTTAAAACTGGATGAAAGATTATTTGAGGACACAGTCCCGGGCAGGCGTGCTTCCTTTGGGGGCTGTGGATTTTTAACATGCATTCACCAAACTGATCAGAAATATCAGTGTGTATCGTTACAACAACAAGTTCCTGGTTGTGACAAACAAATGAACAACAACAAGTATAATAGGGAAATGGAGGGGGGGGGGGGGGAGCTCACTATTAACACATCTCTGCTCCATGAAACATCTGCATCAGGTGGGAGCCTCACGTTATCAAGAGCAGGTTTCTTATCCCTCCTTCCGCTCGGGGGGGGGGGGGGGGGGGGGGGACTTCTTGTTGGTATTCAACTGATAATTTCTCTGACCCACAATCCTCTCTGGTTACCCGGCAACAGGCTGACTGACCACGTCCCCCAGGAGGCATACTGGTTTAGGAAGCAGGAGGGACATGAGGAGGCTGGCCGGGGGCGAGAGACTGAGCGGAAAAGAGAGAGAGAGAGACGCTATCTTTTATCCAGTGTGGCCTGTGTGAGCCGAGCAGCACCGGCTCTATCTGGCAGGGGCGCCGCAGGATGCCTCCCGGTCAGCTGCTGCACCGGCAGAACAAAATGCATAGCAGGAATCAAAGGTGCAGGGAAACGACCAGACAAAATAAAATATATAGTGAAAGCAACTTGGCAACGGGCGTCTGTGGCCTTCACTGGCTCCATAAACATTCCACAGCTCAATATGCTTTGTATAGTCATTTTCCTGTTGTTATGAAGAAGTTCTTCATGCAGTACACCTGTAATCTGTCTTCCTGCCCCCACGGTAATTTGGGGCGGGATAAACGCATCGCCTGATGTGTCGTGGAACCCAACCAGAGGGAAAGCAGACTGCGATCTGGAGGGAGGTCGGCTCTGTGTTCCTCTGAGTACCTGTGAACAACAAGCCACTGCTCCACATCGACCTGTTGTATGGAAATAGTACCGAGCGTGATCGATCGGCTGAAGTCGTCGGCGCTGGGCTCATCATGTGCGGCTGGGCAGAGCAGGGGAGGTGTGATGGCTCTGTGAGTCAGCACAGGCCGACTTTTATCACGTTGACCTTGACTGGGAGGAAGCAGCGTGTCCCACGGTGGAAGACAAATGGTCGACATCATTTGCTTAATTAAAAGTGGAAGCGCCAGACTCTGGACAGACTCGGCTGCAGGTGGAAAGTCTGTGAAAGGTCTGAGTACAGAAGCCTTATCTGCAAATTGAAGCTTCGTTTTAAAGGGAAATCAAATGTGGTTGACATTTTTCTTTGCAATTGCCACTTTATTTTTTATGATTTCCCACATGCACAGTGAAGAAGAGGCACAGGCATGGACGTCTCAAGAGGTGAGAGGTGAGCTGGGACAGAAGATCTGAAGAAATACAGTTCTTCTATAAAAGGTGAAACCCTGATGACTGTCAAATGTAAAATATACAAGATCATGGTAAAGTACAACCAGAGCAGATGGGCCACAGATCAGTGTCGGGACCTGACCCACGTCTGTCGGGACCCGTTGAGACCCGTCCGGTTGAGTTTGGTCAGAACTGTTGATGTGATATTGAAAGTTCATAATGGCTGGTGATGGAAAACATTCTTCTCAGGTCGGGTTTGGACAGAACGCCTGACGGGTTGAAGTCAATTAATCTTTTTAAATTGCCTCCGGAGCCGCGCTCTAATGCAGCGGGCGACTTCTCCCTCAACAGAGAAAAGATAGTCTGGTGAATTTCAGGTATAAATACTTTACCTGCCGTACATTTAATTGTTTGCTGAGAAGACTCCGCTTTTACCTGCGGTGGATTCAAATCGTCCTCCCACTCACACACACACACACTCACACACACACAGACACACACACGTGGGTCGACGCGTGTTTGTAATCCAGCATCACTGTTTTTTAATTTGATCTCAGGGGAAAGCGCCTCAGTGTTCACTGCTCATTTCACTAACACCCGATCAGAGCAGTGAGAAGTTACAGCTGAACATTTCCTTCTCCTGCCGCTTTGCATTGAGAGCGTTCAGCTGGTGAAAGTGCTCATTACCGAGCCGAGCAGCCTCCGTCTATGTTTCGTGATGGAGTATTATTGGATTGTTATTACCATTGTTGTGTGAGCAGGCCACGTTATAAGGCTGCTGGGTAGTTTAACCCGCAGCGCTGAATCGTTTTATAGCCACTAGTATGTTTTTGTACGTGGAATTATATTCTGCAACCTCGGCTGTCGGATGAAAGCGGTGGAGCAGAGAGTGCAGTACTTCCCTCTGAGATACAGTCTAGTAGAAGTAGTAGTAGTACAGCACTTGGGTTGAAGTTTAGTTCCTTTAATTGCACGCATACAGTCTCTCAGTGTCTTTATGGAAATTGAAAACACACAGCGCTCCGTGTCGGTGCAAACACAGCCATTGATTCCAAGTCACTTTGCACACATGAAGAAAAAACAGGGCATTTGATAATGATTGGATCCACAGGAATTCACAAGCAGACATCTTTATTGACGTGTGCACCTTTTCCCACTGTTACAGCCTTCCCCCCCGAACAGACATTGATTCTAAATTCACCCTGCAGACAACTGAGAATCGATCCCTTTGTGTGTGTGTGTGTGTGTGTGTGTGTGTGTGTGTGTGTGTGTGTGTGTGTGTGTCGCCTAGATCTTCTGCCAACCTGGAAAATGTCTCCCTTTCAGATGAGAGAAAGCGACGTGTTCTGAGAGAAGAGAATCACAGCCGCCCTGATGTTTTCTCTCGTCTACGGTTCAGCGCCCTAATTGATTTCTTTAATAACGCTCAGCTGAACGAGGAGGAGGTGGTTTGCCCCCCCCCCCCCCCCCCCGCCTCACTTCTGGATTTACAAGGCATTAACATTCGGGAGAGAATGGGCCGTTCTCCGTTGAGACGAAGGGGGGGGGGGGGGGAAAGAAAACATTGTCAGGAAGCAATTGTCTGTAAATGAATGGCAGGGTCACCCACCACAGTGAAATGCTAATGAGGACCAGTGCAGGACGCAGGAGGGCTTGAGAGAGGAAGTCTTGAACGCAGCATGCCGAGGTAATTGAGGCGTCCTCTCCTCGCCACGTCCGCTGAAAACAAACTATATCCAAACATGTGGCGATCTGAACCCAGTTTGACAAAGCTTCTCCTCAAGGAGCCACTTTCCTAATAAGGTTCTCGTGTCGACAAATCACATTTCTATATTCCAGCGTTTCAACTTTGGCTCTCGTCGGGGAGTCGCTCGCCGAGGGCCGGAGCAGCAGAGGTCTGAATCTCCGATTAGAAACACGGCAGCGGACACAGAGGTCAGAGCCGCTGAGCTCCCACAAGAGATGTAAACAGGTATTTCTTGTGTTTCTAGAATATTTATATGTTTGACCAAAGCACCTTAGAAGAACTGAAAATGAGACTTTAGCCTCAGAGGTGGGGTTAGAGATGCTGGGGAACAACTTTTGACTTTTGAACTAACCCCCCACCCCCCCCCTTGTTAGCAAAAAGGAAAAACACAGAAGAAGAGAATCAGAGGAACTTCTTCATCCCTTTTGGTCCAGGTCAACTCTCGGTGGTCTCTCCACGGTTAAAACGCTTCAACGTTTTTGTCCTTTCGCCATTT
This sequence comes from Pleuronectes platessa, assembly GCF_947347685.1. Taxonomy (NCBI): domain Eukaryota; kingdom Metazoa; phylum Chordata; class Actinopteri; order Pleuronectiformes; family Pleuronectidae; genus Pleuronectes; species Pleuronectes platessa. The sequence goes on from NC_070638.1 coordinate 5,694,187, forward strand.
CATTATATTATTTTGAGCACGATTATGAAGTGAATCGTGAAAAGTATTTTCAGGGGCTGACAGTAGTTGTTGCATTCTGGAACAGACAGTTATTTGAGGACTCTTTTTCCTGGTTTGGGGTTGAGCATCTTGCCCAAGGACACTTTGGCAGGTAGAATAAGGTGAGACGGGGATTGAACCGCCGACCTTCTGGTTAGTGGAAGGCAGAGAAATTATAAACTTGTTTGGGATGTGACTGTCTATGACTGTCACTATGGAAGTCACTCCCCCCCCCCCCCCCCCCAGCACTCACACAGAATGCTTCATGAGGAAATTTTACCAGAATTTGTAAAAAAATATCATAAATGATTAACATTGTCTTTGTAGCGCATTTAAGAAAATAATTACAAGGTGCTCCAGAAGTTAAAAAGGAAAGATTGAAGGCAAACAGTTGAAAAGCAAATAATAAGAAACAGTGCAAAGCAATTTGAAGATCACATTACGGATGAGAAACAATCTTTAAATCAATTCTAAAAGTTACCGGGAAAAGTTTGTGGTATTTATAAATTGCTTATCCCACCTTTTAGAATGTGTAACGCACAACGTGTTCATTACAACATCACATGCACACAGCCTATATGTCTACATTCTATAGAGTCTATGATGTAAACCTCTCACGTGCAGGTCGTGGGCTGTGAAGGACAAACGTCTCCTCACATCTCCATCAATCTGCAGCAGGTAGTCACATTGCCAGTCGTTTGATGGACACGTTACAGAAGCAGCGTCCTGGTGCGATCAGCAGTTTGTGGAGATGCAGACCCCCCCCCCCCCCCGAGCCGCGTCACCTCAGAGTGACCTGAATTTCAGTTTTACGTCAGGATAAAGTTAGACTCTCCTTGATCATGTAATCAGACAAATTGAAAAACGATCTAAGGCTCAACAACAACAATATTTGGGGCCGAGTATAATTAGGGAGGAGGATAAAAGCTGGTGGATCATAACAGGAAGTTCACATTTTTCAGCCTGTAACACAGAATAGGAGCAAACCACAGGTGATCACAAGAGTGAGGGGGGGGGGGGGGGGATCATTACATGATCATAAAAATATCATTAGTAGAAGCTTATTCCTGAAATATCCTGAATTAATGACAATATACAGAGATGAGACTCTGATCCAGCAAAGATTTCTGTGGATCAATAAACTACCTGAAAAGTATGTGGACCAACAAAATGACAAATGTCAAATAACTGTTTTTCATCAGGAGTAAAATGTATTATAAAATCTAAATCCCTGTCAATGACAATGAAAAAAAAAAAAAGTTCCTCCTAAGCTCTCGGGCGAAGCAGTGAGAGACGTTATATTAAAGCATTCATTTAGTCAGGGGACATTAGTTGAAGAGCCAGCAGGTTTTTCTTCATCAGGGTGGAAACAGGTTGACTTCATCTATATCAGCTGCATTAGAATGTATGTTGCCTACTTTTTTTGTTTCGTAAAAAGTTTAAAAGTTGCCCTAATTTTAGATGAAGTACATTTTTCCTTGTACAGCTTCTCAGTATTACCCCACATGGATCCATATTTGCAGAAACATTTCCCTCACATTAAATCTGGACGTGTGACGTCTGCGCACGGCCAAAAGAAAAAAGTGAAACGAATCCTTCTTCTGCTTCTAGTTCCTGTTGTGATGTTTTCCACTGTTGCGTGTCTCTGTGGCCTTTCGGCTGAGATTCCTTCCACCAGGAAAAAACGTGTTCTGAACTTCAAACTAAAAGCCCTTCCACCATATGCAGCACTTAACTCAGGGGTCAGTGGCTTCAATGAAAACAGTTCCTGGACAAGTGACGTGTGAGATCAACACACATGAGCGACGCTGGTGGAAACCGACCAAAGTAGCACCTGAAGTCTCCTGACCTGCCTCGGATCGGTAAGGGGGGAGAATCTGAGAAGTAACAAATGTGGGTCCGGCTCCAGTTCGATGTCCGACGTGACTCTTCCACCGCTTCAGGCCCGTTCCCCTTCAATCCGTCTGCCCCTGAACAGACACCGGGCTTCACCGAATCCCTCCACCTGCCTCACAGCTACCAGGGTCTAGAACTCCTCTTATAGCGTTATAGACTTCCCCCGGGTGAACTCAGCCAATAACTGCAAAACGCTCTCCAAGGTGCAGTATATTGCATCTTAATTGTAAAACCCTGAGGTGGAGGTTTTCTTTTCCGAGAGAAATCAATCATTTTCAAAAAACGAGTTATTCCGATGTGCTTGCTCTTAATGAACGCGATATCTATCATCTGTGGCTCATTAGGTTCCACATAAGCACAGTCCATCATGGACTCGTATTCAGATGATTCATGTCCTCATGAGACGGCCGGTGCATCGTTATCTTTGCAGGATACTTTTCTGCACTTTGCAGCACAAACCACATCGTCCCCAAATTAGATCCAATTGAGTCTGAGGCTGTCTCCCTCTACATCTTGATAATTATCATCATCAAGAAGCTGGAAAATCACAAGCACTGCATCATTTTCATAATTGCATGTTTTCTAACTGTCATCATTAAAGACTTTCTTTAAGAAACAACAACACTTGTCTCTGATGGAAATTTGTACAACTTCATGATAAACGATTTGAGTGTCATTAAATTATTCATGTAAGTGTTTTTTCATCTGTGAAGTAAATATCCTTGTGGTTTTCCAGGCTGCGACTCTTCTGCTTTGTTCCATCGATTTCAAGGCAGATTAAAATAAAAATAATAAAAACACACGATAAAAGCTTTTTTAGAGAGATGTGACCTAATGAGAGAAATAAAACAGGTAACTGATTCTGCTGGTTTAATCTCTCCTGGTCGATTGTTCCAAAGTGAAGGGGGCCCTCAGGGCAAAGGCTCCTGACTCGTAGGGAGATACAAACTATCTGAAATATAGGGAAGGGCCTTTAAAAAGTAATAACAAATAATTAAAAAATCCATCCTTGAACCAGGAAGTTGACGTGGTTTAATTGAATTTGATAGATCGTGTCCGTTCTGGAGCAACTGTGGATTGATTTCTGAGTAAGACCACTAAGAGGCAGCTAAAGTAGTCGAGGGGAGAGGAAATGAGGTCGTGAGTTGAAATAACATCGAACCAGATCACATGTAAACACAGTGATAAAGACAAGATGTGTGGAAATGCACCTGCACTGAGGCTAGTGGAGCATTTAGCAGAAGAACAGATTCTGTATTTTCCTCAGGAGTTAAAAGGCTGAGCTAAATGAAAAAAATATATATATATTGGACTTTCACTATATCATCTTAAAAAAGGGATAACAAGTTTAAAAAAAAGTTGTGTTTACAACTTGTTATGCTTCTCCGGAGCTGTCAAAAATAATCAATTAATGCCGGTTTGAGATATTTTAACAGCACAAACTCCCCCCTTATGCCCACAAATCATTTTTACATGAGTCTGTGCGCTGGTTTGAAAACCAATGAGCTGCTGGGAACTTGTCTGTCTGCAGTTTGGTTCTGGAAAGAGACAAACTCTCCGTTTCACTTCAAATCTGCGAAGACTTATGAGTGATTTCAAATCCACCCGTCTGAGATCATGCAGCTTTATTACCCCTGAGGAGGTGAGCCAACTTTGTTTTATATGTAACGTGGGGTCAAGCGGGTTTGCGGTGGGGGTGTGTGCCCCCCCGACAGCCGGGCTCCACACACACCTGTGTACAGTGGGTATTGTCGGCGACACCGGGAGAGAGCCAGTCAGCTTTTTAAGTGGTTTGGTGTGCAGTGTGAGCCGTGACCCCTGGCTCGGCCTATTAGAGGAGACGTCTCTGTGGTCTACATGCCTCCAACCTCTCTGGCAGTCACCTAGCAACATCAATTACACCCGCAGCAGCCCCGGCCTATAGCTACACTCGTATATTGCCATCACCACGGGGGTAATTGGTCCACTATACACTTCCAATTCCGAGCGAGTCCGAGCCTATTTTTCAGTCAGTCGACATTGGTCCATGTTAAAATTGCTATTACCGCCTGTAGCTTCACTGTGGGGGTCCCTGAGATTGAGCAGGACGGGGGGGACGGGGGGGGGGACGGGGGGGACGGGGGGGGGGGGGACGGGGGGGTGCTTCTCGTCAGCAGTGATCACAGCGCTCCACTGGGAGATATCGATGCATGTAGGACTGATGCACTTTCTGTTTTGAGTCCTGAAAAGCTTGGGCAGCGAATACAGAGCAGCAGAGTTCCAGTAATTGAGGAGCGTTTGTGGTGTGTGTGTTTTTTTTTCTTTCTCTGAGATGGCTGCACATGCATGATGCGTCCTCGAGCCCCCCCCCCCCCCCCCCCCCCCCCGTGGCGAGCACGACTCGACTGTCCTCCCTCTGCAGTGATGCACACATAAACTGTTGTTGGTATTGGACCTGTGACCTTTTCATTCACGAGACAGTTTCTCTCCCCGCCGCGCCAACGCCGCCGCATAAAGTGAGCGGGCAGTTCTGTAACAGACAGGATGACAACAATAATTAACTCCATTTATTACAGAGTCCAGGATAATGTAAATGCCTCATGTCATATCCGCCTATAATCCTTAAGTTGACTGATATTAGTTATGACAGCGAGTGTGCGTGCACATACACGCATGCACACACACACACACACACTCTAATGCCACAGCCAGACACTTGAATGCGTAATGTTTTATGCACATGCAGGCAAATTATGCACACACTCTCTTTTTAATTCATTTTAATTCAATGAAGCTTTGTTGGCGCGACATTTTGTTGCTACAGCTTATACATACATTAATGAGAGTGACGGCAAAGGGAGATAAATAATAAATAAATACAATAAACACTCCTAATATGCAAACACAGACATGTATCTACATTAAATCTACATATTTACATGCATATATGTTTGTGTCTGTGTGTGTGTGTGTAGTCCAAGTCTGTTTACTCATAAACGTATGGGGACTTGTCTTCCTTATGTCAAAAAGCAAGTCCCCCATAACATGCATTTTAAGACGTGTTCAGGTTAAGGTGAGGTTCAGTCTAGGTGAGAAGTAACTATAGTCAAAGTTGGAGTAAGTCTCCAGGAAATCAATGTAAGACAATGTTATGTCCTCTAAACTCATGGAGACGTGTGTGTGTGTCTGTGTTTGTGTGTGTGTGTGTGTGTGTGAGTGTGTCCGTGTGTGTGTGTGTTTGCATGCAGGTTCTGCAGTATTTAAAAGGTCAGTGGAGGTACGCCACAGCCCAAAGCATTCTATGTGGTGTACATTCAAAAAGACAGGGACAGCAAGCGCCCCAAACACACACACACACACACACACACACACACACACACACACACTTGAACACAACCATTTTTACACATTCAAAAAGCTACCATCCAGAGTGCAGATGTGCACCACACACACAGACAGATGCTCCGGAGAAGTGAATATAAACACAGCGCTGAGTGCACCATGAGAACACAGAGGCTGACACATTGTAGGAACTAGCATGGCCACACACATCCACAAAACGCCAGGGCCCCTGGCTGAGGCACTGGGGCCAATTAGGATGCCAAGGCCGATGCATCATGTGTGGGAGCCAGCTGTCTGAGGGCTGCCCTGATGTGGCTGTCGTCCCCGGGCTCTGTGAGCCCTCTGCTCCTGGGGTCCTGGACCCGATCTGACACTCAGGCAATCTCCTCCCGTCCTTCAGCCAACAGGAGACGTGTGACAAGCTACAGGTTTGCAGGTCGTGCTCGAACAACCACTGCTGTGAGATTCAGTGTTTTAGTTTGAAACGCTGTACGATGTTAAACATTAAATAAGAGCGGGTTCAAGATGAGCAGTGTCTCCTTCCTCAAACTGCAGAGCTGGTGTTAGTGATGTTTTTCGAAAGCACGGCCTTATTGTTGAGAATATATTTTTTCTCCATCTTCCTGGACTTCGCTTCTTTTTCATTTTACCACTGTTGGAAAATCTTGAATTCTGACCCACCGGCACATCAAGCAAAATGAAAAAGAGCGAAGCCGCAGGAAGAATCTGCCAGTACAACAGATTTGTTTGCTTTTGTCCATCTAAAGTCTGAAGATGTGTCTCAAAACAACAATTTTATTTGTGAGTTCAACACTTTGTATTAAATAAGATAGGATAGGAAACCTATTCTCCAGGAAGTGATATTTCTCAAAGAAGAAGGCTGTGATATGCTGTTTCTATTTTCAAGATGAAGACACGGCTCAGAGTCGTGTTAGGGGCTCGACCTTGACCATCTGCTGGGTGAGAGAAGAGCTGACGTCTCCCAGAGGACAGAGGTGCTGCTGGGGGTGAAGGGGAGAGGACAAGCAAACACACCAACAAAGAACAGAGGACAAATGCGATTTGATATTAAAGACACTTTGAAATCAAACAAGTTCAATATTGGATTCATTTGATTTGATTCATTAAAACTACAGACGTAGAGGAGCAAGGATTAAATGGACTGTTGCAATGAAAATTCAGGTTTAAAAAAAAGCTGACTATATCCATCGTGTTCATTATTAATAACCTGATTATAGATTTTAAGATAAGACAGACTTATCACTAGCTGGGTGATCTGAGAGCAAATACTGCCCAAGGCCAATACCCTGCCCCCCCCCCCCTGTCAAAGCAGAGTTTCCCATTAATTAAGTAGACTGGCCGCTCTCCATATTCTCATTTGTCCTGCCATAGTTTCATAATTAACAGAAACATTTTCTTTGCATAAAAACATAAGAGCTCTCTTGCTAAGTGATTTGCAACGTTGCTGCATTGAATAGCTATTTGCCACCTGCTTGCTCGCGCCATCATCCGTGAAGTCGTTACCATCCACGCAGACAGTCAGACCTCGAGGTGCCTGCAAGTGGCATCAATGCTGCTCTCTCTCTCTCTCTCTCTCTCTCTCTCTCTCTCTCTCTCTCTCTCTCTCTCTCTCTCACGTGAGAACCTGTCTTTCACTCTTTAGCCTGCACCTGTAGCTCAAAATCTGTTGCACGTTAGAGCGATGTTTGTGGGAGAGCACATGCACCCCCACCACGGCCTTAAGTTGAATATAGAGAAAGCCAAACAAAACTTCTGGGTCTGTTCATTTATTCATATCCGTGCCTCAATCAAATGGGTTCTTTCCTGACTCGTCCCACATCCTTCCACCGTGTTTCGGGATTTATTTGTCCAGTCACCCTCTTGGAGGAGGTGAATATCGCAGTAAAATTACCAAACCTCAGCCAAACAGTATTTAAATCTCTGCCTGATGAAAAGTACTCACAAGTTGAGACAGTCACAGTAAAAATGCATGAAACGAAAGTGATGTACAGTGTCAAACCACACCTGTCAGCTTCTCAGCATGTACACATTCACCTGCATATACATCTTCACCTGAGGGGTCACGGTGGTGCAGTGATTAGCTGTGTGGCCTCACAGAAAGAAACCCAGTTTGAATCCTGGCTGGATCCTTTCTCTCTGGAGTTAACATGTTCTCCCTGTGTCTCTGTTCTTCCTCCCACAGTCCAGAGACGTGCAGATTGGACTCTAAAGGGATCGGAGGTGTGAATGTGAGTGGGATTAGTTACTGGCCCCATGATACGCCAGTGTCCTGTCCAGGCTGTGCTCAGCCTCTCGCCTGATTCAGCTGGGATCTGCTCCATCCCCCTCGCTCGCTCCTCGGAGAAATGTATAGATAATGGCTGGCTGGACATTATCACATGGTAAACAAAGTCCTGCTGGAAAGAGAAGGGTGAATCTGCTTCTGAGACAATTATTTTAATAAACAATAGAGATTCTGTTCATTGTGCAGCAAGAGAGAGAGAGAGAGAGAGAGAAATGGACATCTCACAGCGTCTACGGAGGCGAGTTCACAGTTACCACGATGCCACCCGGGGCTGCCGTGATGGGAAATGGGCACATTCTCCTGTTATTAACCGTCAGCTCCACAGTGAAGTTGTCTGGGTGTAGAAGCTCAGACTGGCGTTCTGCGAGCCAACAAACTGCAGGCACCAATTAATTGTCAATGGAGTAGCTCCAACTTTTGCCGCAGATCACAGACTTTCTCGTCCAGTTGGTTTCAGTAATTAAATCTAAAAAACTCCCACATCGTACAATTAATATATTCATAGGGAAAATGTTTCTTGTATGTTTTTTTTGGGGGCGTACGAGAGAAAATCAGTTTGAAGCTCATTTAGTGACACGACGCCACGAGACAAGTTCCTGTGGAGGGCGAGCAGCGCGGGGGGGCCTGTTGCAGGGGATGATCACTGGATGAAATAGAGATCGGGTCGGAAGCTCCTGTCACTGCCAGGCACGTCGGCAGGTTGACGACCTGTCGCCCCGGGCCCCCAGGGACTGGCTGGTGAGAAGGAAACAGCCCGTTTGGATGGCTGTGCACCTTTTTGCCTTTAAACTGTCAGAGCAGGTGGGTTGTAACTTCACGTCGTATATTCACTCAAACACCTGTGTGCAGTCTTTACTTCTTTTTTATATATTTTTTTCCCAGACTCGGAAATATGCAGATACTCACACAAATTGGAGCTTCTAGCTGAATACAAGTACACACACACACACACACACACACACACACACACACACACACACACACACACACACACACACACACACATATACACACACTGAGCAGAAACAAAGGGGGGAATGAGAACCCTTTCAGTTTTAATTAGTCACTGCTGCTGTGTTTTGGAGGCGGTGCAAGGGTCAACAGTAATTGGGTTGTTTTCATATTGAGGCATTCAGAGCAGAACGGAGGGATATGGGTCACAGTGAAGTGATCCCTGAATCCTATTGCCTGCTTTCCACCCTCTCTTCCTGCGCCCACCATCTCCTCCTCCCTCCTCCTCCTCCTCCTCCTCCTCATCCTCCTCATCCTCCTCCTCCTCCTCCTCCTCCTCCCTCCTCCTCCTCCTCCTCCTCCTCCTCCTCCTCCTCCTTCCACCCCCATCCACCCTGGCACCAGCACGTTCACTGGGAAGACTTGTGGATCCTGGCAGGCCCGGCACCTGGAGAGGGGCCACGGAGCCGCCCTCCCAGCGCAGCTCCCAGTCACTTCTCATCAGCACCAAACGGAGGAATCTGGAGAGCCCGGCCGTGCCACAGAAGAAGAACGGGCTTATGGGAGAAAAGGGGGGGGCGAGGGGCTCAGAGTGAGGAGGGAGGAATCTCAGTCCCTGGAAGTAATGCCAGGGTTTTCTTCCCGAGCAGAACAAGGAACGCCAAAGTGCGGGCGTGCCAAGCCAAACCTCGAGAACAGCCAGCGTAGGAACATGGAGAGGGAGATGATAGGAATGGTAAGAGGACGGAAACGATTCGGTTAAGAGCTCCACTGTGGAGGACAGACTCCATCCAGATGGTCAGCTCAGTGGCTTTCAATAAATTATTTATCAGCCTCTTTCCGTGTGCGACGCCCGAGAGCATAAAACTTTCTTTTTTTCCTGCTCAGTATTCACGGATCAAACGTGCAGCATACGTGGCTCGCTTTGCTTTATGACAATTGCCCCTCATTAATATGGAGAGTTAGCATCAGTTACACGCAAATACATAATGAATGCACGTCGGCTCTACAAGCGGTGAAGTGTCTTCGAGGGGTAACACGATACAGCAGGACAATGACAGTAGAGTTACGGAGCTGATTGCACTTGGCGGCTCTGAGTGCTATCCAAACGATGTCGGGAGCACCACTTTCTGACAGACGCACATTAAGATGAAATGGCCTTGAAGGACTCGGATATTGCGAAGCTGGCCGGGATAAATTATGAAAAACCAAAGAAGCTGCCAGGTTTAGATCTGTGTCGCCGAGGTACCTCTCATGTACAGTAGGAGACTGCAATTTGTCTTTTCACGGACAAAATATATATATTCTTCATTCTCTTGTGGGGGTTTCTACCCTGAGCTTTTCAAAGGGAGCGTATCGGTTCAAGCTAATATTTACCCAGATTTTACCGGAGCTTGATTGTGCAAAAGCCAGAAGGTGTCGAGAAGTAAACAAGGCAAAAACAATTAAGTGGATCTTCTTTTTCAATTACCGGAGCTCAATTTAAAGAAAGTGAAAGTGAGGAGAGAGAGAAAAAGGAAGAAGATGTGTGTGAGCGTCTCACTGACCGTTTGTGATAATCCCTTCACCGAGCAGCGATTGTTCAGTCGTAGCACAGCAGCTGTAACAAGGAGCGACAGGCCTGTCAAGCTCAGCTCTCCTCCACATGTCTAAGTGCTGTGGAGCTGCACTGAGGAAAAAAAAACTTGGGAACCAAAGATGTCTTTTTATTATTTTTTACACCTGTTCAAATCCAAAAATACAAGATGTCTGCTGGAGCAGGAGCCGCTAACGTGGAGTAGCTGTAGGCAGAGTTAGCGTATCTCTCTGGCTGACTCCTGCACTTCTGTGGGTGAACAGGTTACTTTGGAAAAACTTCACTCTGGACAAACTTGTTGCCGGCAGTGTTACACCAGTCCTGTAGGATTCAACTGTTACATATCAGAGGTCATGATAACAAGACATTTTACCTGGTTTGACTTTCCCCCCGAAACTTCAGTTTTTCCTCGTCCTCGGCTACTTAGAGACATCTCTGAAAACAGTTTCAATTTGATGTGTTCTTAATAATTAAATACTAGAGTTCACAGAAAGTATTTTAGCCTTATTCCTCAGTCGTCAGTGGGACATGTGTCCGGAGGAGATGAGGTTCATTTAAGCTGCCTTTACATAGATATGAGATATGTCTGTTTCACACCAGGGACAGAGACATTCACCAGATCTCCATTATTATCATTTTGAATCTCACAGCACTCATGTGTGTTTCTCTTTTTACAGCCATTCAAATGGTAATAATAAAAGTTTAGACCCAATTCTTAACTAACTCACAGAGTAAAGGTCAACTGCTTCATCAGTGATTGGCTAAAATTCCGCTTCTGCCATAAATCACCTCAAATTATGTCCAATACTTTTTTCTGTTAACTGCCTATAAACCTTAACATTTTTGCTATAGCGACTTTAACAGGAGGGTCAGTGCTGGACCAATTTGAATTGTCCCTCAAATCAAGTAAAAAGAGCAAGGTCAAAGTAAAAGTTTCTTTTTTACGAATAAGAAAATCTGATTTTCCTCAGGATTTTTGTGCAGTTGATGTTTCTACAACTATACTGAACTATTTAAACATAATTTTCCTTCAATCTTTAATATTCCATCAGCACCAAAAACAAAAACAATGGATCTGCCTCTGAAAGTAGATAAATAAATAAATGCCTTTTATGTGATGGTTTGAAATGAAAAATAGATATAAATGTATTATAAATAAATAGCCCTGATTTACTAGCACACACAACAGTAAACAGCCTCTACTTCCAGAACAGAGAGCAGCGTTCACCACAGCACAGCGGTGCTCCTCACCGAGCTGCAGCTGGAATAAAGTTAGTGCCAGGGATTTTAACATCTTTCCACTCGCTGCTTCTCCTCTCTAATTCAAAGCCAAACTGCCACCGCGATATCCTCACATCTCTCACCAGCCCTGCAGGCTTTATTTCACTCCCAGCATCCACATCAAATTATTTTAGAGTATTATGTTTGCGGGGAATTCACTGAGAGGAAAGCCCCGTTGCAGATGGCCAGATTTCAGTTTTCACAAGAGGAAGGAGCGGAAGTTGTTTCCACTTTGATTTGTCATTAGCGTGATTCATTTTCCCTCCTGTCCCCACAAACCTCATTGGTGATTCCCCTCCAACACGCTTTGGCCACGCTCTGCACAAGTGACACATGTGCTCCCATGGAAACAGACCTGTTACACTGGCCTGTCACATGAAATCCAGCTCTGGCAGAGAGGAACCAGCTGGTGACCCTGACTGATCCCACATCAGTGCAACAGTGTGAGTTTTGACAAGCGAGTTGCTTTTTTTAAAAACAGCTTTTGAGCTCCTCTCGCTTTCGTTGTTAGACACACGAGTAAAAGTGTCTTTGTCTCCCAGCCTCCCTTTTCCTCATTGTCTCCGTCCGTCCCTCATCACACGTCCGTCTTCCTCTTACTGGACCGAGGTTTGTCTTCTACCGAGGCTCAGCACACATCAGTTTGACGAGACCAGCCAGTTGAAATACAGCCGCCTCAAGGGGAGAAGAGGGTTTTTCGATTCCTATCCGGCCAGAATGGTCAGGAAATGACTTTGCTCACGAGGCTCAAAAAAAAGAAAGAAATAAGGCCCCAGAAAGTTCCCAGCAATCAGGAGGAAGGTACAAGGTTATGACAGACAAATAAATCTTTCACTTTGTTGAAATTGTCTGACCCCACTGGAGGGGAAAAGTAATTATCTTACAAGCGAGTCACTGTGGCAACTATTGGTATTAATTATAGAGCAGTTTGTGATTCACAACTTTCTCCCCCTCTCAGGGCGACTGAGTAATGTGACTTCAGACTGAAAAACAATCTCGATTTTAATTTGAATAAATCACCATCACTATTCATCATCACTCGAGGTAACATGATGGTGATCGAGCACATTTCTTCTGGCGGAATTTAGTGTCAATGTTCCTGGAGGAAAATGCTGCAGTAATTTGCTGCTTATGAAAAAATCCCCTGCTGCTGCAGCTTCACAATAAAAGTGCTGAACAAGTGAAAGACCATTAGACTTTTATTATGAAGTAGTGTCAGGAAATGCAACTTGTTAGCACTTCCTGCTGTCGTGCAGTCAGATCTCAGTTATCCACAGAATGATGGAAAAGAGCTGTGGTTTCATGTCTTATTTTACTGGCGTCGCTAAATCAACCAGGGGTGAAATCTTTGGGGTTTTATCATTATAAGAGAAGAGAAGAAGTAAAGCTCTTGAAATGTTGTTAAGGTATCGTTACCTGAAAGTGGCAGTTTTTATAGAAGCAATAAAGAAGAAAAACTTCAATATCCTTTTAAAAACTTAGTCTTTTGCATTGTTCTTTTCTTTTGAGACTATCAAAGTTGCTTCCGGGCAATTAGCTTAGCTTAGCATTAAGACCGACCAAAGAACTACCAATGCTATGTCCAAAGTTACAAAAATCTATTTTAAAATCTCTAAAAATGACAAATCTGAATTAGCAGAAGTTATGTGCTGATATGTGCTAGTTCTTGGTGATTGAAAGTTGGCTGTGACTCCCCAGAGTTTTGTTTGTATATATATATACTCCACAAAGACTTATAAAATGTCCATCAAGGAAAAGTTACAGTGAGTCACCTGTTTTGAAACAACAATTTTTACATCACTATTTCTGCAAAAAATACATAAATTATATACAATGTCCAACAAATTCTCCAACCGAAACAAGCAGATACAACTCACACACAACCCATTGGTGCATAACCTACCTATGATAATCACACTAACCCTTAGTCATCATATTTCACATTGACCTTGGCCTGTGCATTGTAAAACATAGTCTAGTCAATGTGACCGAACCTAGACCTCCTGAAGATACTGAATATACAAAGTGTAAAAGTTGAGGATCTGGAAGAAGCTGGAAGGTTACTGCTTAGTTTTAATATGAGTCAGTCTGTCATAGACACACACACACACACACACACACACACACAAACACACACACACACACACACATACACAAAGAGCTGTCATTTTACAGCTATCATAGTTTTACTGTTCCCTGGAGCAGCAGTTGCTAAGAACCCAATGTCTTTATAGTCGGGGGCAAAAAAAAAATATTAATATTCGAACAGAGCACATCTTAAGATTGTGACCAAACAGTCGATGCTAGTTGTTTTCTGCACACAGCAGCTGATCCTTGAATGTATCCTTGAATATATCATACACTCGAAAAACCACGCAGCCACATCTGTTTAAGACCCAAGGTGTAATGAAAGTAGCGGTAGTGTTTGCCGTGTGTTCCCTGCTTCGTTGAGCAGGTACGGATTGGCTCCATCTTCCTGTGTTTTGCCATCACGGCAGTCTCATTGTGCTCTGTCTGTTTAGGCTTGTTTATCTGCAGCTGACGGAGTCTACCCACCGCTCGGCTCGGTGGAGAGCATCCAACACGTCGACCTCGCGTCTTAATCCAACCCCTCGGTGAACGCTCCCTGGATTAGACGCGGCTCTCAACATGTGTGTCTTTGCCTTCATGAGGTGGGAGGAGGTAAATCAATAGACTCCCAAAAAACGGGCTCTGGATTTGAGAAATAAAGGCTCCTGTGTTTTGTGTGTGTGTGTGTGTGTGTATGTGTGTGTTTTCATGCGTGCATCATTCCTTGTGAAACGTCTTTTCTATGATGTTCAGTCCGAGTCCGGCTTCATGTCCATGTTAGCATCTTACAACCAGACAAATATTGATGAAAGGGTTACATAACACTTTCTCTCCTCTCCCTCAGCTCGCTCTCATCTTTTACTCTTTTCCCAAAACAGTTCATTAAAAGAGGCACAAAAGAGGAAGGCAGCAATTTCTCAAACAAAACCACAGGGCTACTGACACTGGTGAAATCCTGCTTTTTATTATAATGCCTGTGCTGTGTGAGCAGGTTCACGTCTGCCAGACCTCAGCTCTGCAGTGTGTGATGAACTGATTAGGAATATCTTGCATGAATTATTAATGAGACGTGTTTAGGAGATTGTTCATATTTGAGGGGTCATGAAGCTCGAAGGAGTGGTTTGACAAATAATCATGTGGCAAATTTGAATATGTCTCTAAAAATGTTTTACTGCAGCACAGAAGAGAAAATTGACTCCAGGAGCTGCGGAACGAACCAATTCGGGGCCGATGTAAATCTTTATAAGATGCATAAAATGAGGGAAAACCATCACACGGGTGCAAGTTATACAACTTTGACAAATTCTTTTCTGGGCTGTACTCCCTCACGGTGATGGAGGGCTGGAGGTCAGAGTTTACGCCCCATTATATCGCCCCTACATGACTTGGAAAAGATGGATGCGGCTTGACAGGGGCTATCAGGGCTCCCCGTGTGGGAACTGTTGCGGACGCGCCCACAGGCAGAGGACTCGGGACATATTGCTTCGGTTAATGACTGGTGACACTTGCAAGATTTGTGATCTTTGAAGGTCGCGGCCCCAGCTGAAGTCACACAAGGAGGGGAATAAGTCGTGGGCCGCTCCCCGCTGAAAGCTGCAGGAATGGACATCAGCCGTGATTCATCTCCGTCTCATCGCCCCGGCTGCTCGGAGCCTCCGTGGACGGCCGCGCTCTGTGACACTGTCTTCACTGGCCAGCTCTCAGCCGGTGACAGGAGCCATGTGCTAGGATGTGGGCAAGTGTGGTGGAAATGGAAGCCGTCTGTCTCCCCCGCTCAGCGTAGAGTTCTGATAAAGGCCGAGCATAGAAGAATCCTTTCACCATTTCCTTCTATTACTATTCAGTTTCAGTTTTCTTATTTTTAACAAAATTTTACTGGTCACAAGAGCATTTAAGTCGATTATACGTCTATATACAAATGAGTATGTTGGTGTGATGTTTAATATTTTCCTTAGTGTCGATCAAATCAATCAATCTACTGATTGTATTGACTGTGTCCCCTTATGGTCAGAGCGATTGTTGTGCAAAACACATCAATGATCCACACATTTTAAAGGTTTATGCAAAGAGCATATTTCTGCATACATAATGCTCATTCGTTTCACCACCTCTATTGTACCAAGTACCATTTTATGTTGAAAACAAGAAATTAACCTATATAAAACATGTATGTACTTAATTGCCTAAAATCCTGCAAACTAACAAACAAACAACAACACAGACAAAAACTTCTCGAAGGAGGTAAGTATCAAATTTTGTCAATTAACGTAATATTTATTGTATTGCACTCGCTTCAGGCCTCATCTCTAAATACAGTGGTTTGTATAATCTAGTTTTAAAGTGTTTCTGGCTCATTTACGACCCCTGTGAATAATCTCATGTCTCCACATCTCTTCAGTTACTGTGGTCATGAATCCAGTGTTTCTATATCACAGAGAAACACAATCAAAAAGTCTTTGAACAAAGCAGAATCCTGTTTTAATCCTTCAACTTCAACTGCAGCATTAGGTATAAAAACATGATCAATATGTGCCAGCCACTTCCCATTTGCAGTTCCCCCTCATGGACAGAAATGTCTGTCTTTTATAATAGTCACTCATCCATGCACGGTGAAAGAATTAAGATTCACGCTGGGATTCCGAGGAATTAACCATGGTGGATTTAAACACCCTATCTCTCGTGTGCTTTGTCTTCATTAACCCAAAGATCAATATGTCATTGCCTCAATTATGGCAGACATTGATGACATTGAGCCCGCCATTCCTATTTGTTCCGAGTCACTTCATCCCGCCCTTAACCCCGCGGCAGGGCCTTGGTACAGAGACTCCACATGCAGCCGCTCCCGCCATCTTGGGTCTCGCCTCCTGCAAGCCAATTTTCATAATAGCGCTTGTGGAGGAAACAGAGCTTGTTACGACCGCCTGTGCAAAATTCACACACGTGCCCTGTGGGAGAGGGGTTATAGAGAGTAAAGGGTGGTAAAGGGAAAACTGACATGTCAAGAAAACAAACAGAAGGTCTAACGAAGCCGGAGCTCGGAGGAAAGTGCTGCAGGCGGATGGATGTGATAAATTGGACGAGTTCGAGGTTTTTCAGTCCAGCGAATTCTTCCACATGCACCTTGATGTCACGCTAATTCACAAGCTGTGCTGTGCCAGGGATTTGTAAATGTGCTATCCTAAAAAAAAAAGGAAGGTCCTTGATGGAAGTGCGTTTTCTAAAGAGAAATCACAATAAAGGACTCAGGGCTGTTCTTAAACTTTTTGATGACTGCTTTTTGGATGATTTCATGCGTTTCAAAGCTTTTTTTTTTTCCAGCTTTAGCTTTGGCAGTTTCTTTTTTTCTTTCAGTGTAGAACCATTTCAGCCTACTTCCATAAAGACCCATTTCAAAGGGGCTTAACAATACCCCATTAGATTTTTCAATTTCATCACACAGACGCAGACAGAGAAAGGCTCTGATGTGGGATCAGGAAAGTGCAGAGTAGCGCCTCTGATGAAATGCTGGCTTTAGCTGCTTGGTGCTCGTCCGGATGCGTTCGGTGAGCTGCTCCTCATCTGCAGGTCAGCGGCACGAGACAAAACTCTTCAGGCGCGTGTGATGAAGATCCAGGTCAGCAGAGCCGGTCCTTTCCTGGTTGGAGCCGAGAGGAGCAGGTGTCACCAAGCCGTGTTTAATAGGATCTCCACAAGCCTCTTAGAACATATTCCTCGACTCCAGCGCCGCTACCCACTTTCTGAATAATATCACCCCCGGTATAAGCACGTTGAGAAATATTCGACTGTAATATTTTTGTATTGAAAGCAGAGAGACCGGGGCATAGCAGGAATACAATTATTTTAAACAGGGATTTACTCACTTCTCGCTTAACGTTATAGATATATATTTAATTAAAAGTCTCCCTCGGCTTCTTATCTGCCTCTCAACCCTCATTTTTAAAATAGCGGCAGCCGGAGACTGTAGCTACCTGCCGCACGTAAACAACAACAAAAGGCTGCTATTCCCTCCCCTGCTATTCCCACAGCTTGACCTCAGGAGAGAACACAAACAAACCCTAAAACACACATGGCTGCCCCGCTCATGACCCGCTCAGACGACCTGGCCCAGCAGCCCGTCTGTCGGTTGTACGGTCAGCTGCTCATCACAAAGCCTCTTGACAGCTTTCGTCTTTATTTAGGTCCGTCACCTCACTGGCTCTGAGTCAGCTCTGGCTCGCAAAAGGGGCTTATTCCCTTACTTAGGTTGCCACGGCTCGCATCCCCGGAGAGACAAAAGCCATCGTAGACTTTGTGTCTTCGCCGCTCACCGGGGCTGCCCGCTGCGTCTGTTGAGCCTCGGCTGCTGGGTTGGCAGTTGTGGTGGAGAGACAGAGATCAAGGTTTGGCTGTGGGTAAATTTAGATTTTTAAAGTCATGGGGCCTCTTTTGTTTTTTACCTGAAGCTCGTCAGAAGGCCATAGTGGACTATCTGAAATGTCCTGGGAGATAACTGAGCGATTTTTATAGATTTTGAAGGAACAGCTTGAAGTTTAATTAGAAGTTTGACACCAGTGTAATATTTCTGCATCAAAATTTGGAGCTGGATCAATCGCAGAGTCCAAAGGCTGGAGACAAATTACCCTCTAGAGGCAAAGGCTAATATTTTGGGGCTTCACACACAAGCTGAGATACTATTTCTAGGCCCAGAAGACATTTTGGCCAATTTATAATGTTCAGCTATGAAGCAAAAAGCCGACAGCCGATGCATCTCTGTACTTATGTTCCGCCTCTTTTGCTCGTCACACAAACTTTTTACCTGCCTCATAGATTCAGCATATTCACGTGCAGTTTATTGAAATGTGAGCTGGAGCTGAGAGTTGATTATATAAAGACAAAATAATACGAACGCCAACTGCTCAGAAGTTCATCAATTGACACATCTCCTCTCTTTTTTGTTTGACTCGTATGCTAGTTATTTCATACACTTTCAGTGTTTATGCTAAGCTAATCCAAGCTAATAGCCTCCTGATTCTTCCTCTCTACAGATATGAGAGGGGTAAGAAAGTGAGTAAATGCCAAAAAAAAGTCGTGGCAACTTTTCACATATATAATATCTCGAATTGTTTTTCTTTCAAATTGCACATGTGTATGTAATGGCATTGATAAATGAAACTTATGTTGACTCTGCCGACTGTGTTCTGTAAAAATAATAGTGTTGAATGCAGTAATTACTCATGATGATGGGATACCTCTACACGGTGCACACGGTATGTAACTTAATAGTGGCAGAACCCTGACTAGCTCCATGTAGCACTTACTGTGGAAGCGTCTCACCCCTGCATTAACCCCTGCTCCGCTGCCACCGGGGCGAGCAGGCAGATTGTTATTTTCAAGGCAAACACAATTAAACCTGTGGGTTGATATACATCACCAGAGGCTGTGTCCTGACATGTTGCGCGGCTTCCTGCCTCCTCTCACATAATGCTGCACATTCGTCACCCCCGCTGCCGCCTACACGCCGGGCCGCTGATGTGCAGGAGAGTTCACGCCCTCTCGAGTGGCAGCCGCACTTTTATAGCAACAAGGTGGTGCAGGCTGGGCGCGCTCGCTGGTCGAAGCATTCATTATTCAATAAACACTTTTTACATATTCCCAGTTATGAAAGCAGAACATCGGTTTGGGTGCGATTATCCTTTGTGTCTGCGCACTGCAGGACTTCAGGAGAAACAACCCAGCGATCAATGGCTCCCAGGAAGGGCAATAATGATGTGTTAAGTAGGATTTAACAGAGGGAGGCTTTGAATATTCTGTCAGATCTTTAAAAGTCTTAAAGTTTCTGCCGACCTCAGATCGATGTTACACTGGAGTGCACATTATTTATTTTTAACAACATTGATTTGACCCGTTTTAACCTTTGTTTTGTGTCGACTTTAGATTTTAAAAATTTGAATTCTTACCACAAACAGCAGATTACATCAGGAATACTAAAGGCACGTACATTTTAAATGTAATGGACTTACAATCATTGCAATCAGGTCACTGCCAGTAGGAATACTGTGTAGTGGGTGGTTTTACAGTAGAATCGGGTTAGGGGTTAAAGTACAGGGTTAACCATGTAATGTTGAGGGTGTTAATGCATGAACATACACCACCGGGCTATCTTTACACACAGTGGCTGTGTGTGTGTGTGTGCATGTGTTTATTTTGTGCATCTTTATCTCTCTCTGCAGCGCTGGGCTATATTGAAAAGATAATCTGTGTTTTTGTGCCATTCCTGCCAAAAACAGTAGACTGATAACCTGATTCGCTAGTAACCTTACACTGGGGGGACACTGATGACAAATACCTTCCTGGGAGGCCTTGACAGCCGCAGCCCATATATTACTGAAGGGTCACCTTGGCCCGGTCCCCATCTCATCACAAAACAGCGCTCAGTGCCTCCTCACTATGGACAAAGCCATACTTCATGTAGCCATATATCTCACCTGCTGCAGCATCTCGGGGTGTATCAATATAAATAGCAGAAAACTGATAAACTCAGTGCGGATCCTTCCAGTGTTCTGCAAAGAAAAAAAAACGATAATATTTTCTCCAATGTTCCCGGAGATAAAAAAAACTGCCTGCTCCCTGTTTCACATGAGAGATTGGACTCTCTGTCTGCACCACGCACACATTTATTTGCATGGAGCCAGGCTTACAAACAGACCCGGGAACAGCCATGCAGAGGATCATCTGCGACAAGTATAATGTAAGATTAAGTATTGATGTGTCACAGCACCATAGCCTGAAGTGTGCAAGCGTATCTGGCATGCGTTTCAGTAACCACAAAAGACAATGTTCCAAATGTGGAACAGGCCTTGTGGCGATTGTGGGATGAAGCAACTTAATACATATGCAATAAAATAAAGTACAATAAGAAAAAAGGGGGTGGGGGGGGGGGCTGATAAGTGCCGGTTACCAAGCAACAAGCGGCTTAGAGAGAATTCAAACAATAGCTGCATTATTAAGCACAGAGGGGCAAGTCAGATTCAGAGACACACAATCATGGTGGTGTTAATGGCTCAGCTGTTTCTGCCACACCATTAGCCGAGGCTGGAGCTGTGAGTTATTGTCGTGTTGGCGCACCTCCAGATACACAATGATCAAAAGATGGTTACAAATGGTTTATTGATTCGCGTTGTTAGGTGTGTGTTCGTGAATGTGTCGCCCGTGACAAAATATGTCGTAAAGCCACACGTTTACATTCACAGACATGCGATCATAAGAACACTGTGTGTGTGTGTGTGTGTGTGTGTGTGTGTGTGTGTGTGTGTGTGTGTGTGTGTGTGTGTGCGTGTGTGTGTGTGTATGTGTGTGTTTGTGTGTGTGGTGCTGAGTAGGAGGAAAAGTTAATGGACTTGAATTCCAATACGTGTGTGTTAACAGCTTTTATGAGTAAACTTTGGTTTCTTTGTGTGTCTGTGTGTGTGTTTGTGTGCGTGTGTGTGTGTGTGTGTGTGTGTGTGTGTGTGTGTGATGTGTGGGTAGAATCTGATAGTTACCCCCTTCTCCCTCAGTGTTTCACCTCCGATCAATGCCCTCCCGCAGGAGACCCTATGACTTCACTTACAAAGATATTCTGTTACCCCCCCCCCCCCCCCCTCCTTTGTCTCGGAAACAAGACCCTCGGAAAGTCTCCTAAAGCCAAAGAGGCTTTTTTTTCAGCCATTTTCCTTTTGGGGAGCCTCCATTTCATTATCCAGTCCTTTGTGTTGGACGCTTATCTGTTGGAAGAGCTCGACTGATAACTACATGCACACAGAGGAAGGAGAAGAACACAGGAAATAACAGCCGGTGAAAAGGTGCACTTGTCCCCCAGCTAAATGATTCCCATCCGAAACCGTGGGCCTTTCTACCCTTTAACTCCAATCTGAAATCTTTAACATTTTAATTAATGTGTCGTTATTGTGTCCCTCTGTTTGCCGGGCCCGGGTGCTGCTCTCCTGTGCAGCTGTGAAAAAATATCGATCAGGTTTCACGAGTTGAATGAAAACTGACGTCTAATTTCATCACTTTATCTCCAAATGACACGTTTTGAATTAACATGACGCGGCCGGTCGATGTTGTGTTGTCGCTTCGCACTAACAGCAACAAGGTGAAGTATAAGCAGGCGTGTCATGCTGTCATGTGCAGCGGTGGAAGTTGTGTGAGACAGCGACTCAGACGTATTAACAGTATTTTTATACATGGTTTTTCGAAACCACTATACTGCTTATCCTCGCAGGGAGCTCGGGCCAATCCCAGCTGACAGTGGGCGAGAAGTACAAACTTCACATAGAAAGACCCGGGTCGGCCGTGAGCTGCTGACCACCATGATACCTCCCAGTACATACATTGTAATCAAGAGTTTTCTCTATAGGCTTACTGCATCATTAGCTTATGATAACGTTATCTGAGTGCATATTTGTTATTTTTACATAATGACATGGAGATGAAGATAATTACCCACCCATCCATTATCTATATCGACACCCATTCACACACCTATGGACAATTTAGACTCTCCATTCACCCCAGTCTGTGTGTCTTTGTACTGGAAAAGAAAAAGCAGGATTTGAACCTATAACCTTCTTGCTGTGAGGCGCCAGAGCTGACCACTGTAATTATGAAATATAAGCAATTTTGCCCCAGTGTTTACAATCACCATTTTGGGTAATAAATACTTTATTCTCCTATTCTCATCTAAATGAGTAATTTAGCTTTCTAATTAAATCAGTCTGCTCTTTAAACTGTTCGTTTGTTGACCTGTCCTGTTGGATATCAGCAATTAACTCAATATATGCATTGTTATTAAAACTAATAGGATGATGCACGATGGCCTTAACGCTACAAAAGAATAACATGCATGTTTTAATCACATGGAATTATCCCCTTAAGGTGCCATCACAGTATTAGAATCTGTATACCAGTACTTTTACAGGTTACTAGTGGGAGTCAACCAGCTACTCTGAATTATTACAAGCACCTCGTTCAGTGCAGCACTCTGTATGGGAGCAGCTGGGCTATAGATATATTTATACCCAGTTACATAAAGGAAAAACGGTCTGTTTTATCTATTTTTCCAGTGTGTTAATGTTAAAGCCCTGACCACAGTATAAGGAACAATGGACGAAACCAGGTGAGAGAGCAGGAGGGTTCTGGACACTGTTTTCATGACAGAGTGGAGCGGCAGGTCGCGAGGCTTTGTTTCCCCCCCGCGCTGAAATATTCAGGCTGACTGTAAAAAAAAACTGCAGTTCAACAAGTTTGTGCTTACAGTAGCAGTTTTTTGGGACTTCTGAAAGTGGCTGGCGACTGCAGCGGGAGCAGGTTGACAGATTGATGATTCCCAAGCCTTCTCAGTGCTTAGCAAATACAGATGGTGCAGTGTGTAAATGGAGGCTCGAGGTCGGCGACACAGAGGGAAAGAGAGGAGCGAGCGACGCAATGAGACGTGTTCGTCCAAATTGAGATCGCGAGCGGAGCCGAGTGAAAACGGAGTGTGTTGGAATTAAAGGGGGGGAGATAATGGGACAGAACGAGGGAAGGCGATGAAGAGCGGGGCAATCGAGGTGGAGTGAGAGTACATGGAGGAAGATACAGTGGATGGGCAGAGAGTGGGCCGCGCTGAGAGAGAAGAGAGCTGTTCACCAGAGAGGGGAAGCCAGCGACCGAGAAAGAGTCTGCGATAGAAGAGAGATAGATAATCGACGTGGGTGAGGGGGAATGAGAGAAGGGGCGGTCGAGAGTGAAACAGACAGTGACAGAGTGCACAACGGGTGGAGAGTAAGATAAAAGGTAAGCAGGGGGCGGGAGGTTGTGAGGGAGAGGTTTCTAACAAATGGCCGACAGCTGTAAAGAAAATAAAAAATAAATAAATAAAAAGGTAAGGAGGGCTCCTGTCTGTCCTCGTGAGCCGACCAGAGGGCAGCCGGCAGGGACGCGACCCTTGCTGGGGCGGCCCGGTTGAGGGTGTCGGGCGGGACACGCACTCGCAATGGCGACATTAACAAAGCGTGAAATTAAAACTGCCATGCTGCTGGGACCTCGGTCCTTCACCCCCGGCGAGGTCTGCTCGGAGGCTGGCGGGGGGGCGGTGGCGATGGGGCATTGGCGGGCTGCGGAGGGGTAATAGAGCCTGCTGTATTACTGTAATGATGTGTGGAGAAAGGACAGAGGAGGGAGATTATAGGAGGAGGCTCTAATCACCTCAGCGTGACTGCATGGCTCTATCTGGAGCCACAGGCTGGCACACACAGGTGGCGTGTTCCTGGAGTGACAAGCACCTCTCTGCTGGGTGTGTAGGTGCAAATTTAAAAAATGCTGACGAGGCCTGTGTGTATGTGTGTGTGTGTGTGTGTGTGTGTGTGTGTGTCTGTGTGTGTGTGTTTCCAAATTGGATCAGCCGTGCACCTTGTCACCCACTGCATTACACCTGCTTGTCTGTTTTCTCCGGTGGACCTCAGCTGACAGGATAAGGTGACATCCCGGCGAACGCATTATTTGGCATTTCGATTTGTAGCTGACACTCTGACATGAAACGGCCGTGGACATAACCACAGGTTTCCACTGCAGTTGTCACCAAAGTTTCTTTCTCCATGATGAGACTGCACCGAATGATAGTTCTTCTTCTGCAGTTGTCTTCTCTTCTGCAGCTTCTCTCTCTGCTGTGACTTGTTGTTTGACCAAACTTCACTTCAACAAATTCTGTGAAGGATTCATTTAGATGATGCTGTCGTCCTGTATTTCTGAGTCCTTTAACATTTTGTCAGTGAAGATGTTATATAATAGACTATTGGCTTCATTGTCCATGATTTTTCTCGTTTACTAAAAGTCTCGCACAAATTGAGTTGCAGCTTTTTGCTAAAAAATATTTTTTCATACCTTTTCATTAACTGATAAAATATCTTTCGTCACCTTGGGCTCAGTCGAGCATTTCTCACAATTATATCTGACATTTTATAGACTAAACAATCAACTCTTTCATTAAAACATTTATTGACACATGAATCAAAGATAAAAAGTAATTGTTAATTGCAGCCCATTAAGAGTTTATGCAGATCCCATTTCCGCTCTCTCTCCCCGTCACCTCGTTTCCACAGGTAAAATTCCACCAATTCAATGTTGGTGGCAATTTGAGAATAGACAACAACAGAGGAGGGGACATATTTCTGCAAAGCCAACACATTCTATTCATCATAATTGCTCTGACTCTGACGTTACCAGTGAAAGGGAGTCAACACGCTTTCTCACAGATCTCAGTTAATTTCTGTCTTTAAACCTCCTTTGAATTCCAAATGGCGTCATCAGTCCTCTGCCTTCACCCACGCTCCACTGGGAGATGAGAGGGACCCGAGGACCGTGTTATATTTCATTCATGTACGTGTCACTGTCAGGGTGGGGGGGGGGGGGGGGGGAGTGCTGGTGCTGTGCAGCAGTGGCGGACAGTTAATAACCCCGGTGTGAGGTCTGGTGACGGGGTATCATCAGCCGGCTCTGTGCTGTTGTCAGGAGCCATTTACCCCAAGCATGCTCCTCGGCTAATGGAACATCAGAGTCAATAAAAACAATCATCACTGCCAATCCTTCTG
Source organism: Pleuronectes platessa (assembly GCF_947347685.1). NCBI lineage: Eukaryota > Metazoa > Chordata > Actinopteri > Pleuronectiformes > Pleuronectidae > Pleuronectes > Pleuronectes platessa. The sequence goes on from NC_070638.1 coordinate 5,719,214, forward strand.
AAAGCAAGGAAATTATTTTAGGTGGTCAAGGAAAACAGGGCTGAAGCATTTCAATCTATCTGTCCAGAGAGTGTCTTGATGTGCATTTAGCCCCACAGCCCATTACAGTCGCAATCTTCTGTGTTTATGCCGCTGCAAACACGTCGATGATCACAGCGGGGGGGCGGTTCTCCTGCAAAACAACGCCTCGCAGTGATCCAGCCATTGTGTTATCACACAGATCCTTCATTTTGATCTCTCTTGGTGGGCCCGGGCAGTCGGTTGGTGGAAAACAGAAATCTATCTCCGGCTGCGTTGGATTGGGCACAGACCTTATCAACAACAGTGGTTTTTACTCCCACCATGGCTTAATGAACCGCTCCCAGCATCCACTCAATATCTCTCCAGTGGGGACCTCCATTGTGCCTCTGAAAGGTCAATAGCTGGACAGTGTGTCTTTGAGAGGCTTTCTTCCTTACTCCAAGACTCCTAATGGTGTTCAATGGAGAGAGCCACACTGCATTCCCGTGGGCCTGTTCCCAGATATCCGCCCGTGATACCTAATCCGGGACCATTAGCTCTCCTTCCAGCCATGAAAGAGCGCGGCTCCCTTGCATCTCAGGAATTAAAAATTAACCAGCTAATATCCATTTGTCTGACGGGATGCTCTGCGAGGTTGAAACAGCAGATTCCCCCAGCGCTGCTCTGGGAGGGATGACTTGTGGAACCCAATCTGCTGCAGGGGAAAACGCTGACAGGGACGGCAGGAAGAGACGGAGGGATAATGCCCGTCCATCACATCCATCACCACCGACTCACGTCTCTAACAGCTGGCTACCGCGAGATGACCTCCTCCATAAAACTGGAGTCTATGCCTGTGCTGTCATGTTGCACACATTACTCCGTGCCGCGTTTGGCGCAGCACTGCATCACGACCTTGCTGTCAGTGTCCTTACATGTGCTCCCGTGACACGACACACCTCACGCAACACGCTGCATGTTCTGCCGTGTCATGCAACATATAGATATATTTAGCGTTTCATGAATAATTAGCAAGGGACACAAGGACTGACATGTTTGTGGCATCAGATGTGTCAGCAGCGTTCGACACTCAGCACCATCCTCCACATTGCAGAATAAAAAACACATTTGTGCTGTGTCGTCTCCCGTTCCTTCTCAGATCTCTGTGCTCAAGGGCCTGGGCAACCTGCTGGCTACCGTAGTGGAGAGAGAAAAGACACAAAGAAGAAGAGGACAGGCTTGTTTCTCTGCCCCCGTCCCTCTGCAGGAATTTTCTGCCTTTGATTTCTTTCTTTTTTTCAATAACCAAGGGCTCTTTTCACTGTTGCCAACTCAATGAGAGCTTACGTGTCCTTCATCCATTTCCAGCCCACCACTCTCTTTCTCCCTCTCTCTCTCTCTCTCTCTCTCTCGGCCTCTCTTACTGTCTCTTCCTCTTCGTTTCTCTGCATTCCCCTTTTTAAATATAGCTTCTTTGAAAATGCTGTGTGTTTCTTGTAGCTCCAGTCTTTGAAGGAGTGTTTCAGATCATTCATGTCTCTCTCCCTCCCTCTCTCTCTCTCTCTATCTCTCTCTCTCTCTCTCGTGGCTTAAGAGGTGCGCTTGTGATGCAGTGAAATGTTGTCTTTGCTGATCACTTCATATGTAATAGCGCTCTTAAAGGGAATTCATATTATCTCAAGCCTTCAGCTGATAAATCAGTCCGGTGGATATCAGACAGGAATATATTATAGATATTGGACGTGAGTAGCATGGAAGAGAGAGAGGAAGAGCTTTTTGAAATTGGTGTGATCACTGAGAGAAAAACATAAAACTCATATCTCCTCCTCTGATGGTAAAATGATAGAGATTTTTGATGAGTGAATATTAGGAGGTTATGTTTTCTCCATCCCCTGTCCGTTAGTTCTCTTTACTGGTTTTACGCAAAAACTGCTGGATGGATTACTATGAAACTGGGTGGAAGGATGTGGCATGATTCAGGGAAGAACCTATTCAATTCTGGTGCGGATCCAGATCGGGGGGGGGGGGGTTGATGCAGGAATTTCACTTCCTTTCGGGATAGGATGTTTTATAAAAAAAAAACATTTCGATGGAAATTCAGCCCCTTCAAAACGTTTTCATTTAAATATCTCTAGTCCTGTATTTAAATTTTTACTGTTGCTCTGTTCTCACTGTTTTTAAATACACATTACATCTGCTCTACCATAATTTTGCAAGCTATGTTCATCCAATGCACAACATTGTAAAGCTTCAGGTATTCATCTTTTAAACTGTATTTAGATTTGGCTTCAGTACTCTGCCTCGGTTACTTGTGTCTTTCAATCTCCTTATATTTAAAACATCTGTATGGTCAATATCACCATTAGCACATCGTTCTCTCCACTGACAGCTTTATAGTGGTTCTGGTGGGTTTAGACGCTCATCTCACTGAACTGAACTTATTCTTGACTAATTTTGACCTTTTATCATTCTTACGCTCTTGTGTTTTATGTGTTTTGTGTGCTACTGGAAGACTAAATTTCCCTCTGGACCCGTAGAATATCTATCTCTCTATATATCTATCTATCTTTACCAATTTAACAGGACTACTGGGCCTTTGCAGAGGTTTTTTGTAGTTAAAAACGTCTCATTATTGTTATTTTTTCTATATTACTGCTGCTGTGAGGAATAAATCGTGCACCTTTATCACAATAATGTCACTGTTTGTTCGATAGTGGTTGTAGTAGTAGTAGTAGAAGTAGTATTTCATCATCAACAGCCTTGCAGAGGATCCGTAGCATCAGCTGATCAAAGACGGATGAAATTTGCAGCAACACAGACTGAATTCAAAGCTTTAATCTGTCAAGGAACAACAGTTTAACTGTGTTCACATCATGCAGATACACCAGGAATGTTCCAATGTTCATCTCTCCTGCTCATTTGTGTTGCCTTGCTGCTGCTGCTGCTGCTGCTGCATCACACGCATCGACCTCACGGCCCCCGACTGTGAGACTGAAACCACATTATCGTGTCCAGTTATCAAGCTGCTCGATGCAATTTGCAACCGAGTGCGAGTGTGACTTTTATTCCTCCGACCATTTCCTCTCAGGGAAGGGAGGTTCAGCAGCGGCTCGACGAGTGCTCACTTCAAAGTGGGTCTTCATTCTGTCCGACTGCTGAGACAGTAACCGCAATCATTACCATGTCTCACTGCGTGTTGGTTAATGATACAAAGCTCTGTGTGTTCTCATCATTAACTTCCATTAACTGTTTTCCTGCCTCATTGAATCCTGCGTTAATTGTGCAACAGTTGTAAGATGAAAGCATCCTGCTCTGGAGACTGTGTTCGGTCCCTTGATCATTGTGTATCAACAACATTTCTGACTTTTGTGTTTAACCTTTGAGCAAAACACCTTTGAAGCAAAATCCAATTAATAATACATGAAATATGTTTAGAAAGATATCAGCACGGCCTTTATTACAGATTGTGTTTTGGGGAAAAAGGTTTGATCGTGTGGCAAAAGAAAGATTTGCCAAATATTTTCCTGAATATATTGATAAACTGTCTTATTCTTGAATGTTAAATCAATTATTAACTACATTTTATTACTTTAAAATTAATTTATAGTCTAAGAGAGGACAAAATGCATTTATGACGTTAACAACATGGTAGATAAACTGACATATTTGTTTCCAAGAGACGTTTGTTAACCATAAATATTATAAATAATAATAATAATACTAAAATGAACGTTAGTGCTGGGCTCATATTGGCCAGTTTGTATCAGCTAACAGTCAGACTCAGGTTTTACATCCAATCCAAGATGTTTGTTTTGCTCAGAGCTGTTTCCTTAGATTCAAATTTTCCCTGATAACCACGGCCAGACGTGTAAGTGTACGTCTGCTGACTCTGAGAATTCATTTATTAGATTAAACCGGGGAGACCAAATGTTTTCTGATGAAACGCAGATGGGCTGCAACACGGTAACACGCTAACGACTGCAGGCGGTCTCCTGGGTTTACCATCTTCTGGTAAAAATCAAGGAGGAAGTCACGGAATAAGCAGCTTTTAACTCGGTTTAATAAACTGATTAAAAGCAGAGATGCTCCACGAACAAAATACAAATAAAGAATTGGCAGAGACGGCTGAGAAACAAAGATTTCCCTGAGCTGAAATGAGCTAAATTCCACTTCTGAGAAAAAATATGAACGAGAAAAAAATACCACCCATCTCACAAAAAAGGGATAAATTGAAAAGGCTGTTTAATGGGAATCCTGGGGCGAAGGGGAGATTAACCGAGGACATCTATTGAACAGTTGCTCTTTTTCCTTTGTAGAACAGATTGCAATGATAATCCAAAAATATTGTTCAAATATTGAAAAATTAATGTTTTTTCTCTCCAGTGAAGACCATGAAAACTGAATATGTTTACTTAAAAGCCTTAAAATCATTAATGCATGTTAACTTGACCAAAAAAACACATCATTATTCTCCCCATTATGCAGCAGGACACATTTGTTATTACATGAAAACTGCTGGTTGTCATTTCTGTTGTGAAATACCACATGATGCTGGAGCCAGTTTCTATAGATAAATGTAAGAAAGCCTATAACTTATCACCGTGTTGATAGAACCGGCGAACAAGTGACAAACATCTTCACACTAGTAATTTTCTATGCAATTTGGTTTCAGAACAAACCACAGGAGCAGCCGCTTGGTAATATATGTTGTTGTTGTATGTTGGACAGCAGAATATCACTCCAGTGTTGTTTTACATATTTTCGCGACATGAATCTACATCACGTATTTCATTCATTTTCTCATTGTTCAGATTTCAATATTAGTCGATGTGGTTCTCTACCCAGAGCAGCTCAGCCTCCACAGGTGCAGATCTTTGTGTGCTCTCTGGTTCTCTCCCTTTTGTCTTACTTTGAAGCAGATTAAACCGGGAATAATGAAACAATTATTATACAGCTCATGACTCAAGTGTAAACAAAAGACTTGGCCCCGCCGCTCGATGTTAAAAAACAAGGTTGACTCCCAAATGTTTGATGGACAAGCCTTTTTAAACACGACTACTTGAGAGAAAGTACTGAATAGAAGTCAGTAATCCATTCTGATGCAGTGAAAGATTTGCAGTTTTAATAAAAATGCAGGATTTTCAACACTATTTCGATTCCTCAGGTTTCATTAACATTTCTTAAATTTCTCATGGCAGTACACAGAACCTGTGTATGTCATATTTATCTTTTGGGTAACAAGGTACACAATATCATCACCACACGAAATACCACAGGCAATGACTTCCTCTGCCGGTGAATTTCACAAGTAAACGATAATCTGACCACCAATCAGCACTGACTTCTGCTGCTCGTGTATGTTCTGGTTTCAGGACCGAGTCTACAGCGCAATGACTCATGGGATATGTTGGGTATTTATAAATCCACCCGGTAGGGGCTACCTCATCTGGCGCCGTGGCTTAGTTGGTAAAGCGTCTGTCTAGTAAACAGAAGATCCTGGGTTCAATTCCCAGCGGTGCCTTTAGGTAAATTATTTCATATTTCTCACTCCTTCACTCTGTAAACTTATGCTAGCCCTTCGTTTTAATTTAAATTGTTTCAATATGTCATTTGTCACGAGTTTCATGTCATGTTATATGTAATATGTTATGTTGTATGTTATTCTTTTTATCTTGGAATGCCCGTCTACTGATAGATGTTGCCTGCCAGGTCATAACAATGTCACTGCTCTGATGACGCTGTTATTTGGTGCATGTGACAATAAACTTTGATTTTATTTTATTTGATAAGAAGGAGGCATTTGTCTGGAGGAGCCTTTGAAATGGGTCTAGCTGCACCACTGTGACGCAATCGGTCTTGAAAATGTATCCCCTGAATGAGTATTGTGGCCATATCACGAGAATAATGTCCAAATTGAGAAGAAAGTGGTAATAATACAAGAATAAGGTCATAATTTAATGGGCAAGTCATAGTATTATGAGAATAAATAACTATATTTTAGGTTATATGTTCCACTCCTCTTCCTCCAAGTCCGTTTAAATATTTTTATGCTTAAATTGATCCACATTCCTCCAGTGAACGCAGGCAACAGGCAGATATCTGATATCCCTCCTCAAACGATAACATGTGCCAGATAATCCATTCAAAATTACAACTATACACAATACACCAACTGTCACTAAAAGCCAGTGTTCCCATCATTTCTCTGCATCACCTTAGGATTCTTACTCAGTATATATGCTATTTTAATGACACTGTACTGTAGACCACGCTATAGTTTCTGCTTTATGTATTTTCTTCTCTCAACAACCTCTCAAAGCCATGAATCACATTCACACACATTCTCCACAGCGATTGCAGTGTTTTGACAGAGGAAACTTAGATGGGAGGAGCCGGAGATCGAGCCACCGAGCACTTAGTGGACGACCCGCTCTACCCCCCAAGCCACAGCCGCCCCACGACTCAGCAGGAAAGTAAATGCACCAGTATTAAATCCGCCTTCAAACCTTCAAGTACTAACTGAGGGGGTTCTCGATAGGAATGAATCTCTTTACAAGTAATTTCTCTCGTCTGATTTCCCCATAGAGTTCGGTATAAAAAATTAATAAGGAGGAACAGCTGATAAAGGGACCCATGTATGAGCCTTCATTCCAGGAGTGTTATGGCTAGAGGATGATTTGGTGCTGTAGCCTCTTTTGGATTTGCAGTAATTTAGCCGACCGTTTATTCCAAGTTACGGCAATAATTAATAACAGGAAAAAGTTAAATGTGCAAGTATTGTTCCAATACTCAGATGGATATAATTTTTTTAATTGGCTGAGGAAAATAGGATTCATTATTCTATATGTCATTCATTCCTTAATGAAACATCCCTGTGCCGGAAGCAGCATATCTCCTGTGTTACATTCAATACGAGGATAGTTCTGAGGAACCTGATTGGCCCTCGATGGACTCTTTAGCGCTGTGGCTGCAAGTGTCATAAGATGTGTGAAGCTGAAAAACCGTCACGATTCTGGCCACCAGAAATGCGCATCAGAGTTATTGAGCACATGCGCCTATTTCTCTGCCTGGCACCTACATATTGACGATCGTTTTATCAAAACAAAGGCCTCCCGCTAAGTGTAACAGTGCTGCCTCGACCTCTTATTTGTCTGAGAGGATCCTATTCCTGTATCATTGTGCCCTGCACAAGGTTATCGTTTGTCTATACTCAAAGAAAAAGAAGACTCCTGCAGGCTGTCGCTCGATAAAGAACATTTTATACAAGGCTCTGGTCAAAGACCTTCTTTTCATATAATTCTGTACATTACTTTCTCTTTCATTCACTTTGAGGTGGCATAGCAACTCTTTTTGTGACATGAATCAGGGGTTAATGTGTCCCTGTGTGTGTGTGTGTTTGTGTGTGTGTGTATGTGTGTTGAATGGAGGACCTACCTGGTTGCCCAAATGCAGGAGACATTAAAGACAGGGTGAAACCTTGTGTAAATGTCATTTGTCCCCGTTATTATGGAAGGTGTGGTGGAAAGTCGGGCGACAGTTCAGAGAGGGGGCTCTGCCAAGCTAACGATTGATCATGGAGAGGTTAGAAGGCGAAGTAGACGGGTTGTCAGAATCCTAAAGATATTCAGGTCCTCATTACCGGGGGTCACAGTGTCCATGCCCTGCACGTTCAGCCGAGTCGCTTGAGTGCTCATGCACTAACAGTCAAGCTGCACTGTAAGCAGAGCCCTCTCTCTGTCCCCATTACACTGCTTCACTTGTGTATTCTGCAGTTACTGGAATCCGGCCTTGGTTGCCTGTCAGTTGTGATTCAGCTTGAAATGCCAAATCTAGATTTGTAGGTATTGATACCTTCTTCAAATTTCCAAATTGCGTTTTCCCTGCAGGGGCTGTGCAGCAAATGGTCTCTGGTCGAGCTTTTCTTAACATTTGAACGTGAGCAAACTGCAAAGTCGTTACACTTCTCCTTGTCAACACACAGCTTGTTAACATGTTGGTGTTGGTCACTGAACAGCGGGGGAATATTTCCTGCAACCATCTCCCAAGGCTGTCTTAAAAAACAATTTCAAGTCCTGGCGAAAGAGCCAGAAAGTTGGCCTGCACTTATAAATTATAGATTACAGTCTTGTCCTGAGCCTTCACAAGGTGAGAGCAAGGATGAGGGCGAGGACCGGGGGCTGGATGCATTTTATTTGCTCTAGAAAATGAGGATAATAGGGCAGTATTTATAAATGTTCTATTCTCAGGGATGATACATGAAGTTGCTTATTGCAGAGGTGGCCATAGTGGGGGCCCGGGGACCACCTGGATGAGCTGGAGGGGCTCCCCAGGAAAACCAGGAATAGTTTTATTCCACTATTTTAATGAGAGAACGTTTTTAACAATTCTGTATTTAATATTCCCTATTTGCCATCATATCTCCATGATCATTCTTTTTTATTCATTCACAGTATATTAAATAAATAGTTTTTGCAATTTAAACAGGAGGCATTGACTCACACAATCTGGAGGGAGTGGTGGTACATGATGGTATAAGATACATATACACACACAGGCATCCAGAACCACAGATGCATGCACGATACATCCATTCATTATCTATACTGCTTATCTTTGTGAGGGCCGTTGGGGGAGCTGGAGCCCGTCCCAGCTGACATTGGACAGGTGGCGAGCATATTGCAGGGCCAGCAAAGAGAGACAAACAACCCCTCACACTCACATTCACACTCCACTGTCAGTTTAGAATCTCCAATTAACCTAACCCCGATGTGCACTCCCACATGTCTTTGGACTGTGGGAGGAAGCCGGTGTACTCTGAGAAAACCTGGGGAGGACATGCAAACTCCATAGAAAGGCCCAGAACGACCTGGGATTAGAACCAGGAACCCAGTGACCCCTGCATCACTGTGTTGCCCATGATACATGGATGTGACTATATTCCGCTGCACACACACACAATCGTGTACATGAAAGTGGGAACAACTACATACATGCTACCCTAAAGCTCAAGAGTCTCCCGACAATGTCCCAGTGATGAAAGTCTTTCAGTATATGCCAGGTCCTCAACACAATAAGTACATATTTAACACATACACAAAGAATACAAACAGAACAAGTAAAATGAAAAAAGAATAAAGATAAATGAATAAAATGGATCAGTACAGAGATTATAGAAAAGTATCCTACTTATTATTATAATATATATTATTATAGGGGGCATTAGGTAGTCCTATAATAAGAAGACAAGGCATTTTTTGAACACATGGAAAGATGATATGGATGAAATATTTGCTGGTAAATTAGAAGGAGCTTTTAACATAAATGCTTTCTGGGATATTGGCTGAAAGACTGCGGGAACAGAGAAGAAGAGCTGCATAGAGTGTCTCAACAGATAATTGGACGAGTAAGGCCCCATCGATAACTGAAATGTACATGATTAAGGGTTTTGTACATTATACAGTGGTGCGTTGTAATGGGCCGATAACAAATCTACATGGTCGATGTCTAGAGGAGGAAGATGAATTTTATATGCAGTCTGATGTACAACATCCGCATTGTGAAAATGTTGGTAAAACAAGTTTTATTTCTTACAGCGAATTGAAAATAATGTCTTGATCGATAAAGAACACTAATACTATATTTCTTCACAATGTGATTAATATGTGATCAGTTAGATATCAGAATGTATCATTAGATAATTGTCTTGCAATCCATAGATTATTTCTGGACTGTATCGTTATCGTTATCCCGGGTCATGTATCGTAATGTCATAGTTATTCTGGACCATGTATCATAATGTTATCGTTATCCTGTGACATATATCGTAATGTTATCGTTATATTTGGTTATGTATCGTAATGTTATCTATACTCTGGGAAATGTATCGTAATGTTATCGTTATCCTGGGACATGTATCGTAATGTTATCGTTATTCTGGACCATGTATCGTAATGTTATCGTTATCCTGAGACATGTATCGTAATGTTATCGTTATCCTGTGACATGTATCGTAATGTTATCGTTATTCTGGACCATGTATCGTAATGTTATCGTTATCCTGTGACATGTATCGTAATGTTATCGTTATCCTGTGACATGTATCGTAATGTTATCGTTATACTTGGTTATGTATCGTAATGTTATCGATATCCTGGGTCATGTATCGTAATGTTATCGTTATCCTGGGTCATGTATCGTAATGTTATCGTTATCCTGGGACATGTATCGTAATGTTATCGTTATTCTGGGACATGTATTGTAATGTTATAGTTATCCTGTGACAAGTATCGTACTGTTATAGTTATCCTGGATCATGTATCGTAATGTTATCGATATTCTGGGTCAAGTATCGCAATGTTATCGTTATACTTGCTTATGTATCGTTATGTTATCGATATCCTGGGACATGTATCGTAATGCTATCGTTATTCTGGGACATGTATCATAATGTTATCGTTATTCTGGGACATGTATTGTAATGTTATAGTTATCCTGGATCATGTATCGTAATGTTATCGATATTCTGGGTCATGTATCGCAATGTTATCGTTATTATGGGACATCTATTGTAATATTTTCTTTATCCTGGGACATGTATCATGATGTAATCGTTATCATTGGCCATTTGTCGGAATGTTAGCGTTATCCTAGCTCATGTCTTGTAAAGTTATCGTTATCTTTGGCCATGTATCGGAATGTTATCACTATGCATCGCATAGTATCTTCGTCCTGGGACATGTATCGTAATGTTATCGTTATCTGTATCATGCATTGTATCATATCCTGGGTCATGTATAGTAATGTTATCTAGCCTGTATCATGTATTGTATCGTATTGTGAGTCGTGGAACATTTTGCTTTATGCTTCTCCAACTAAATGATCTCTGGCAGTGTTTCCTCAAGAAAATGAAAAACCGTGCACACGCAGTTCCTCAGCCTCTCTCCAGCAGGTGCTTGGTGCGAAAACAGAAATAAAAAACGACAGGTTCGAGGTCCCCCGAGGTTTCAGTTGAGTCGAGGGGGCCACGGCATCGAACACATCCGAGTGAACCCGAAAAAAATCCCGCTGATCGACCAGTGTTTGTTTTGTCCACAGAGGCAGAGAGAAGCGTGACTGCGAGGGGGGGGGAGATCCGCGCACTGCTGCCTGCCTGCCACTGCTCCTTCTGCGGGGAGGAGGAACGGAGCCGAGCGCGCACCGACTTCTGCCGCACAACTTGAAATTTACTTGCGGAGGGACAGAGAGAGAGAGAGAGATAGAGAGCGAGAGAGATAGAGAGAGAGAAGAAGTGAGCTCTCTCCTCCTTTCTGGGTCTGTCGTGTTTTTCTCTTCTCGCTCGAGCCGCCACACGGAGCTCTCGAGCGGGGCTGACGTGAGCGCGTGAGCCGAGGAGCTGCCACGAATAGATCCGGTATCCACGACCCCGGCCGGCGGAGCAGGGTAAGGACCTCGTGTTCCTCCGGCGGTTGGACTCGTATCTTTTCCACCCACCCTCCTTCCACCTCTCTCTCCCGGGGGCTGGTTTTTCCCTTCCCAGTCCCGCTCACACCCCCTTGTTGGTTTCTCTTCTTTTTTTAAACACGAAGTGGATTTCTACAAACTGAAGCCGGGACTACACGCAGCGGGTCCGGGGGGAAGGAGAGACATGCCCACGGCGGTGACACGGAGGAGATTGAGTGAGTTGCACCCGTTATCCGCTCCCAATGTCCCCCATTGAACTTGAGACGCAGCTAACTTTGTGACACCGGGGTTAGCTAACGTTGTGTGTCCGTGTGCGTGTGTGTGTCGTGTTGAGCTGGACACACTTTGAATAAGACATTGCCTTTTATTTTGTAAACGTGTGAAAGACATGGACGCCAGCTCCCCGGGTGAGTCTCTGTGGCTGAACCGGGCTCCGGCTAACGTCAGCGGCAGCGAACACAGTCCGGAGTCACCGTTTGTTATTATTTTTTTAAAATACAAATAAAAAAATTGCGGTAACTCTGAGTGCGAAGCTAGCAACTTTTATTAACGAATGAGAGCAGATGCTAATGAGGCTCTAACACACACACACACACACACACACATATACACACACACACACACACACACGTAGCCGTTATTTCAACATGAAGGTGTGTGTGTGTGTGTGTGAGGAAGATGATGAAGAAGAAGATGCTGAGTGTTCGTCACTTCTTTCTCAAGTGTGTTTTTTTCTTTTCCTGAGCGCGTGCACTTTTCTGGAGGTGCACGTCTAGCTGTGGTGCGTGTTCACGTCCGTCATGCAGCAGAATCTGTGCAGAATTAAAAAACACAAATGATCCCGAACAAATCAACAGTAACGTCCACGTCCTTTTATATTTGCATTTTAATTGCATTGTTGTAATTTCCCATTCCATCTGTGGCCTTGCATTGGAAAAACGAGTCGCCATAAAGGTACCACAGCCCCCCCCCCTAGGGAACATGCAGTCTTTGCAGTGTCTTTATTAATCCGCACCACACACACCACATGCATCCTGAGTTTCTCTGTGTCCAGGGAGCATGCACAAACACACACACTCCTATGAGATGCATGTGTCATTCATCTGCCCTCGGACATCCCCACTGCTGCTGCTGCTGCAGCACCGGCTGCGCACACACAGGTTTGATGCCATGACTGGGCCCCTTGCAGGCTGAGGCTAGAAAATAAAGAAAGACAGAAAATGGTCAGAGACATTTTTCAGCAATCATCGGCGAGAGAACTCAGTTGTCAAACAGTTTGCCTGTGAAAGGTGTGTCACTTCACTGAATAGCAATAAATCCCTCTTGAGGTATTGAACGGATCTGAAAGGGTGGTGGTGCATGGGAGGGGGGTGGGGGGGGGGGGGGGGGGTCTTTCACTTGGTGGATACACAGAAAGGTTTTCAGCGTTGCATCCAGCCCCGCAGCCCTGTCGAGTTTATTTAAAGACAGGATTGGAAGTAATTTTGCAGGGCGAGTGACATGCCGAAGTAGCCTCATGGCCATCCTTTATCAATACACGAATCCGATTATAGCTGTCACAGGCACAATGAAGAGACCTTCACCACGAGCCAAACTGTAACAGGATGATGCAGGGTGGGTTAGTTTCTTGGAATTGCATCAGAAGCTTTACTGCAAATAAACCCCAGGCCCCGCTGCATGTTTGGGTTTTTAACCTTAAGCTCCTGCAAGTTGAAAAGAAGGTGTCATGGTGTATTTCTAGTCTAGATTGAGGGTAATTTGATATTAAACTGTCCTGTAGGCTGAAGCCCCCACTGTGCTACTGTACATGAGTGTCAGTCTACTGTAAAGCATTATGGGTTTTTACATGCAATTTCATCAACACTAAAGAATGAATGCTGATTAATGGAAATATGCTAATTTATTCATAAAGCAGACAACTCTCCCTGGTGCTTTGTGAATCAAGAATTCATGGTTACCTGTGGAATGGATATTTTCAGACTTAAGGAGATCAGATCCACTATCGTATATTGTCAATATTCATGTATATCAACCACACACTGATCCAGATTCCATAGTCTGCTGTATAATCTAATCATATATGTACAAACATAAAATGTAAGCAAAATTAAAAACAAATTGGTTGAACTTGATTAACTAATCAGTAATAAAAACTGTGCTACTAGGATACAGGAGCCTCCATTTTGTTAGTGCTTTTGAACTCATGCAAGGAAATCTACTATTTATGCACTTGATTTGTTCAAGTTTAGATATTAAATGAGCTACCATATTATTTTTCATATAGTTTGTATTTATTTTACTCTTGTGTGAGCCTCTTATGTCAGATATCCAAACTCAGGTATTGGAATTGAAGTGCAAAAAAAAAGTGGATCAGTACATGTAAGAGACGTTTTATCACTACAACCCGTGTGGACAGGCCTGTTCGGTGCCATGCTGCTGAAGCATTATGGTTATCTTCAATCATGTGGGCCATGTATTGCAGGGAAGCTCCAGGGTTTCCTCACTGTGTTCATTCTGGTTTATCTTCCTGTTTATTCTCCATTTTTGTCGGCTGTGAAAGACATTATACAAAGAATCATATTTATTCTTTGACTATTTTGTAAAAAGAGAATATTTTTCACCATGTTAAGCACTCGTGTTTATTTGCTGAATTTTGGCACATTATCTCAAGCTATGCGGCATACTTTATACTTCTGCCACTTCAAAACCAAAATGAATGATTCATTTATTTGATGTATTTGACCTAATCCCCATGAACCCTGGGGGATTACAGGTTAGCCCGCAATGGATCAGTGCATATTTATTCTTTTTGTTTCTTGCCGAATGAGTCAACACTTAATTTGGTGTTTTCTGTTAGAGGAGTTTAAAACAGTTCCTGGGCCTGTTGCTGGTGACGTCATCTGCTTGGCATACATACTGGGAAAAGCTCGGTTACACAGAAACAATAACCAGTCATCGGTGGAGAGACATGCTTGGACTGTGGTTTAATTCTGGCAAAGATAGAAACTCAAGTTTAATTTTCAACAGATTGTTCATTGTTGAAATGCTAATAAACCAAAATATTGGCCTGATGGCTATATCTTCTTTTTACAACCATTTCTGATGTGAATAAACCTCAAACAGCTTAAGAAACCATCACAGTTTCCTTGTTGGTTGTTTTTCCATATTCGGAAAGACTTGTTAATTAGGTAACACATTTAACCAGATAATTCTCATTGTTTTAAGGCTGAATCTTCTTGCTACTTGATCTGGGTGAGCCTTTGTATGTATTTGTTGATGGTATTTCCTAGCAGGTTGTGGTCTAGGAAAAGTATCCAGGGCATCTGCCTCAGCTTCCTCATACGTCTGCGTTCCCTGGCAAGGGCCGGGGTGAATGGCACTGTTAAAGGGCTCCAGCTCCTCTGTGGCCACACGCTGAAAAACCACTCGGCACAACCCTTTCCCAGCTGACGCTTTCTCATGCTTTCCATATGGGTAAAATCTTAGTAATTTCAGGGCCCTGGAGTTAATGAGAGGTTATGCCCACAGGGTGCTGGTCTGTGGTGGGTGGGATCTACGTTTCTCAACTTTATGGGGGATTATAGCTGCTCTTGAGATGCCTCGCATTGGCCCGCTGTCAGGGCGTTGGCACAGAGAAACCAGAACTCTTTTTTAACAATCTGGCTCCAACTGGTTTTGATGGGGGATACAGGACACAGGCATGAGGGTTACATGGGACCCGGGCTATAAGCTGAACTCAAGCATGTAAGTCTGCTACTAAGTGTAGGTTTCAAGATCAAATTCTGCTGCAGACGCAAAATATGCTGAGTTTGTGCTGAGACATCAGGATGTTTCACTTGTTCATCTTTGGGCCTGGAGCAACGGCTATTGTCCTGTTTACCAACCCATCCCCACTTGGAGACAGGATGCTCTTAGCCGCACGCTTGGTGGAGTTTTAACAATGCTTGTTCCTTAACGTCAGCAGCATAGAGGCAAGGAGTGATTTGCTACTCTGTCTACCAGGGTAATATAGGAGCAATTTGACTGCTGATTGAAACCAGGTCTCTCATTTCAGAGTCCACTGGTGGCATTATAAACCATTTACACCAGTGTTTTATAGGACAACCCTGCTATGGGCAAAGTGGAAACAGACGCAGCCCTAAAAATGGCCCACGCTAACACGCGAGGCCTATTTTTACCCATTCCTTGTGTGATTTGTTGTTTTACCTCAAAGAGTGTTAGTGCTGCTGAGTGAAGCAGTGAATATGGATGAAACTGAAAGGTCATGTGTTAGGTTAATCAGTTCTGTCTGGTTTTCATTTAAGCACAAGGACCTCCTAGATATAGGAGACCTTCTGCTTTGAATTATACAACCTTTTCTGCAAGTGCTAAAGCGTGTTCAGTACATCTGAATCAGAACTATCGCCCGGGTTCTGTGAAAATTGCCTCAGGCAAATTGCTGTGTCTGCACGGGACATTTTTGCACTTGATCTCTATCAACATTTGTTAGGAGGCAGCCATTAGGCAAATGGACCCAGCAGCCTTAATTATGTTTTTACCACCTAAGTCTTGCAAACACACAAAACTTGTCAGAGTCAAGAGGTTGGCGGACTTTTCTAGAAAAAGCTGTAAAAGACTAATGGGCGAAGGGTTTGGGAATTTAGTTTTAGGAAGTCAGTACCAGCCACTGTTATTGACTAAAACTCAACACTAGCTAGCTGCAGCTGCTTTACAGTAATAGCTGTCTGGCAAACATAATTGACCAGGGCTTTATTGTGAAGCAATATAAGTATGTAATGTAATAAGCCATGGCCCTTAGTGGGTCCACATATTTTATTAGGTTTGGAATAGTGTTGGTTTGGTAAAGAAAGAGTTTTTGTCTCCATTTGGATTTTTTTCCCTTATTAGTTTCGTGAACTGATAACCACTTTGTAAGTGCAGTTACCATTGTTAATATAACAGCAGCCGGCATTAGAAAGAATTCATGTTTGCTTAATTAAATTGGGTTTTTCATGTACGTTCACAGTATAAAAATCTGAGATGAAAAAGTAAGTAGTTTCAAGTCCTCAGTTTATTATTTGCCGACAGCTCAAACAAAGCTCTGCTCACTCTCTCTTTTTTTCGCCGTTGAGAGATTTTTTGATGTGAGAAATGGAACTTTCAGACGACTGTGGAATATCATGCACTCAATGTGCAGTTAGCCGCCCATTGGTATTCATAACAAAGTCTGGGGTGAGATGTAGAGTTTGTTGCTATTCGTCTGTCGTGCCTGTGATCTCAGATGGCCCAAGATGGCTTTGCATTCTTACCACAGACGCCATCTAATTAAAAAAAGCACCAAATAGTCCACATAGTAGTCAATTCCTTAAGGTGTCGTAGTTTTTTTGTATTATTCCTCCATGTTTTCCAGATTAGGATGCATACATGTCTTACCGTTTGTGATATTTCTCTCCACTGGCATCTAAAAGTAATTATGTGAATCATTTCATTCAGCTGCAGATGGTATAATTATCTTTTATTATTATTTTTCTATTATTGTCAGTGATTACAGAGGCTTAAATAGTTAAGTATCAATAACAGTGTGTTTAGCAAACCAGTATTGACATCAGTGGCATTGCTAGCTCAACCATGTGAACATAAATGATTGTTTTTGTCCAAACATGGTAATTGCAGGTTTGAGGGGCTCTGATGCGTTGGGTGCTTACTCATAACATGGCTGCTGGTAGTGTAGGAACATATTTTCTCATCAAGGTATTGCAGTTTTATATGTTTCTATTACATACAATTAAAATGAAATAAAAGGTAGAGCTTAAATAACTGGAGAAGTAGTTTAATGAAATTTAATGAACAGAAAAGTTTAGTAATTGATAAAAAAACTGGTTCTTACTTTGCTACTGAGTAATATCTTATTGTATAGTGAATATATTGGCAATATTCTGAAATTGGTTGGGCCTTAACTTGCATGAAAATACGAATACCTGGTAATGACAATGGCGTGCATCCATGTGGTCTAATAGTTGAGCATCACCCAGGGATAGCCTCCACTGTGCTTGATCTGGTAAATCTGATGAATCCAACAATTGACCATTCCATTTACTCAATATCTGCTCAACAATGAAGTCACGTGATCGTTCTGCTGGAGTGATGTCTCCTGTTTTGACACCACGTCGGGCGGCTTTTGTTGCATTGTAAAGCACCGCTTTTGTGTTGTGTCATCCTGCTGGGAAACCACTTGAAATGGGACAAATATCCATTGTTAATTTTTTTGCTCTCGAATGTTGTATTTTCATACTTTCCGAAAGTTGAGTGTTATAGTGAGTTTAAAAAAAAAAGGTAAAGTGAGGATCGTGTCAGGCTGTTCTTATTTCTGCACTGTCGGAAATATGTAAAACTGTGATGCCACTGTAATGCATCAGATCCAACTGTGAATTTTATGAATCATTAGATCCCAAATAGCTTCTTGTCCTCTACAGTTGTCTAATGTGTGTGATTTAATCTTGCGTTTATGGTCCTCACATAGATTCTGTATGGATGCTCATCTCGGGTTATGGCACACACGACAGTTTTATCACATCTTGTGTATTGGCAAATTTACCAGCGAGTAGATGGGTGTGAACATGTGACATACATGCAAGACCTTGGTGCCTTAGCCGTGCATTTGTCCAGTCAGCACATGTGCACAGATGACGCACTCTTTCATTACGGTCGATTGGAGCGTCAGCAACCATCATTCATTTTCCTTGGCATTGTCAACCTATCCCTTTCAGGTTCCCATCTAATTAAAACATGCTTACACACGTGCACACACACACACACACACACACGTGCACACACAGAGACACAAGCTCTGCCGGAATTGATGCAGACCATTACATGAAGGTCAAACAGTCAGACGTCTTATCAGGCTAGACTTAAATGTCACACACTCCATGCTTCAAAATGGAAGGATGATGACAAATTCACATAGGTTATGTAGATTACACAATGACTGCAGTGAAGAAAGAGACAGTCTTCACATAGTTTGACCTGGGTGGTTATCAGGAGTCATTTATACTAGCAGGGTATGCTAGGAAAAATATCCTTTGAGAGATGGGAAACATGTTGTTCTAATCTTACATACCCTATAACTCACTGATAGTGACATACTTGCATAACATAATAGTTGCATAATTGATGATGGGATTGTAATGTTTGCAATGTGACAGCCATATAGTTATTCTTTATTGTTTTAGGAGAAAGAATCATGACCTTTGGCTGATTTAGCGTCTTTCATTGGAACGATGCCAGCACACCGAAGCTTTTCCAAGTTTTATTTTTTCCTCTTTCTAAAAAAGCTCCTGTCCTAGAGGGAATATCTGTCCGAGCCATTAACGGTTTTGGCGAGAAGACAGTCATACAAGCAAATCGAGCGAGGTTCTCCTGAGTACTTCATGTGCAAAAAAATCTTGCTGACTGAAACGGATTTGAAATTGGCACCGAGAATTTTTTTTCGGGGGACCCTCCACCAGGTGGCTTTTAGCTTATGGAAGCAGTGCAAGGTAGTTCATGCCTGGCAGCTGGAGCACTTAAGTTTGGCAGCATTATGATAACTGAAGACGGCCTAAATTCAATTTTTATGCATAGCGGGAGGAAAAACAACAACAATGACAGCTCATGTGTTGATTGTAGCAAGCAAAGACTGTGACACAGGAACCGTGGCTGCCAGTAGCCGGGTGTGCTAAAGCGGAACAGTGAATGGCAGAAAAGTGCAACGCTTGCACTCTGTCTGCCCTGCTGGTATGGCAGATGGATGGGATTTTAGCGAGTGGGGGGGCAGGAGATGGGGGGGGCAGAGATGACAGCTCTTCCTCCATGGAGGGCTACTGATGGCCTTGGCTCTGAGCGCCCACCATGTCGTCAGAGCCTTGACGCCATCAGAGACCATTAGGGTTGACAGCATGTCATTGTGTCACACTAGACCTCATGGGGAAGCCACGAATGAGTAAGAAGAGTAAATAAAGATAGCCTACTTGGAAATGAATGGGATTTTGTTAATGGAAGTCGAACGATCTCTGCCCTCTTGTCTACAGCAGCTTTACATATGTGCTGTAGAGATGATGCCTCATTTGGGATATTTTCTCGGCTGTCCAAGTGCTTTCGTGGCCCTGTGGCCTTTGCTTTCAGCAGCGAGCCTTCACAGTTCGTGTTGGAGATGTTTTTCAAGATGGCGTGATTTGATTAAACCCAAATATATGACACAAGTGAAGATGAGTGACTCCAATATAGCCATGTAATGCAATCATTCTGTGACTGATGTAAGGTTGAGCAAAGCCAAAAAGAGTGCGGCTTTCACACTTCTCTTTTAAGCATTGCTCACCCTTAGATGAGTGACTCTATTAAAGCCAAGTAATGCAATAATTCAGCGGCTGATTTAAGGGTAAGAAAGGCTGAAAAGAGTGGTGCTCTCACAGCTAGGCTCAGATTGCATAGACATTTTTGGAGTTTAGTGTGAGGCTACTTATTGTAAATAATTTACTCTGTGGGATCCGGTGGAGCTAGTGCCTTTCAAATGCTGAAATGTGTGAAGAATGCCCACATGGTCGGACTGCAAAGAAGAATATACCTTCACACTCTGTGGTCTTATCAAGTTAAATTCTATTTTACGCGGTAGACCAGACAAATTTGCCCCAAACATGCACTTTGGTTTTATTCTCTTCTCCTTGATGACCTATCAATTTAAAGCATTTCACTAAAGAAAGGATAGTAGAGTATTTAAGTATGTAAATATTTTGTTGTGGGATTATGAATGCTTAAGCTAACACTGAATTTAATTCGTTACACTCATTATTTCAAATATTTTTGTACATTAAGCCCAACAATATTTGTGATGTATCACCCCTTGCATGGTTTGTTTTTATACCTTTCTCTGAATAAGACACTATACTCCAGTTATATGTCAAGCCAAAGTGATATTACTTAGAAAACTGCCAAGAGATAAGGCTGAAATCCCTATTATTTTCCATGGGGGCATGGTTTTACTGCCCCACTCTCGAATCTCTGCGAGTAAATGAAGCAGCGGCGAATGAAGAAGCACTGAAACTTTTGATCTTGCTGTAATGGAATGTCCGTGCAGTGACCGAAATGATAAGTTGGTTCCCGTATCTTGTTTGTATATAAATATTGGCTATGATAATATAAATGACCCAATATGCAGTCGCACATAAGCAGCATTCATCAGGCTGACAATAACTATGTTTCAAGGTTACACACCACCGTGCAGAGCTGAGATCATGTGGAATTTTCCCGACTGTAGTCAGAAAGTAATGGAATATCACAGCATGAGGTCATGGAGGCGCTTTGTTGGTGGAGGGAGGGAAACTCATTTGGCTCTTACTGTAATAAATGGAATTTATTATATGTTTAATGTTTATGGACACTGGATAAATGGCTGTTTTCCATTTCAACAGCGTCTACAGTGTATTTGCCATTGCCGCACATGAATGAATGTGATGGATCCTCCATAGAAGTATACATGTTTTCATTTTTATGTTTATTTTTATTGCGACAAATGAATAATTAAGGAACTTCCATTAAAAATGGCTAATACCACACATCACAGCATTTACAGCCTGAGCTAATTAGGAATGTTTATTGCTGAATTTCTATTAAAAGAAAATACATAAACAGAGCCTGACAAATGACATAATATGAAACTATAAACATAAACATAAAATACAACATATAAATGTGTTATAAACGCTTATAAAATTGAAAGGGATGACACCTGATCATCCATAACTGTTTGCATGATCAGATTCAGAGACTTGGAATGAAAATGATCACAGGTTTGAAGTTATGCAGGAGAAGATTTTCCACATATTGAAACCCTGAAGAAACAAGCTGTCTGTCCAAAGGAATGTCATATGAAAGGATATTTTACAAGTCCCCTCAGATCTACCTAGAATAAGTGAACCTGAAATGCTGAGATGTTAAACTGTATCACCACACCTTAGGCAAACCTGGTCACGTGCACATTTATAGTGTGCAAGTCTGCATTTGTAATTTTAATGACAGTATTAAAACGTAATGTATATAATGTCTTTAGACCAAGGCCATACTGAGATATTACAAACTCTCAATCCCAAAACCACATGGTTATATAGCATCTTAAAAAGGTGCATGCAGTCATTTCATCTTTGCAAAATAGTTTTAGATTTAGAGTCAATATATATATATTAGATAATAAAGTTAGTCTGGAGTTAAAAACTTGAAAAGGAATATAAAGACACAACTGAAAGAAGCATTTTTAAATAAATGTCTCTTAAATAGTTTTTATAGACTGAGCAGTTTTGGTTATTAACTTGTAGGTGCTCTAACCATTCAATTATTCAATTGTGACGGTAGATGATCTCAGACTTATCTTTAGATTTGCCAGGTTGTTAGCTAATGCTACATCCTTACTAATTATGGATGCACTTTCTCTGAGGTTTGAAATAAATTACTTCCCCTTAAGGTATTTGGCGATTTTAAATTTGTATCGTGTCAACTGACTATAGTTAACTTACAGTTGGCAGTGCGATAAACTACAAACCAGAACCTGGTTATTGACAGCGCCTTTTGGAAGTACTTCTTCACAGTTCAAAAATTTTCCGTCACTGCCTTTGTTTCTGCCTACCAGGGAGAGTCAAGAGAACCCTGTGGACGCAGCAAGGTGAGATCCGTGCTGCTGCTCCTCTAAAAGGGCAATGATTCATGACGCTGGCTCCCCCGTCCCTGGGGCTGGGAGGAATAGCTGGCATTATCTTCTGCAAATGGGTTTGAAAATGCTCCTGGCCAGGTTGACCAAGGCACTGATTTATAGCTCAAGATGCACTGAGCAGTTACGCTCTCTTTCCAAGCATAGGTATGCCCCCCCCACCACCGCAGCATGCCTGAACATGCACACAAACTCACATGTTTGCTCACACCTCCCCACTTCACTGCTCACAATCTGTGCATCATCAGTTTAACTTTGTCCCGGCCATATATTAAGAAGAAAAAGAAAGACTTAAATTGATGACACCAAAGTTGCAGAGTGAAAGAAGTAGCCCTATTGTTCTTAATGTGTCACGCCCAAGGATAAGCAGTTTTCCCCACTTTATCTTTCTTTGTCAAGGCTTATATATAGATATGAGCCTTATCCGTGACTTGAAGCAGGACCACTGTCAGAAAAATAGGAACTGCCTCCTGAAAATTGTTCCTTTTAATCTGAAATCTGAAGAGAAAAGTCTTCCCTCTGAAATAGTCTGGTCAAGTCCCTGCCGGATACTTAAACCTTCAGAAAGCCTGCTGATTGCTTTGTCTGTCTTCCTCCCTAATAAGCTCTCTATCCCTGTCTGAGCTCCGGAGCCTCCCAGCAGCTCTGCATTTCCCACTTTCAGCAAGGTAATATGGCCCACATTTTGGAATTAATTAATTGACAGAGTAAACTGAAAATGTTTGAAAAAGCTTTAGTCACTTGAAATGGTTCAGATTTATTTAAAGCCTTCGATTGTCACGAAGCAATTAACACGGCAAACAATTTCAGTGAGCCCTGTCAGAGGGGCTGAGAATCTTCTAGTCCTTTTATAAATCAGACAAACTCCTGATTCCCAAGCTGGATCCTGCGCATTACTCATTGATGGTCTTATGCTTCCCATGCAAGCAGGTATCAGGCTCATTATTAAATCAACAAGGATTTACCAGCGGACAGAGTGTAAGCAATAGAGTGTAAGCAACGACGGAATTGCCGGTATGTTTTCACATCAAGCATGATCTCCTGTGATTGTGCTTAGCTTGTTCTCATCAGAATTGCACAGCCTGGCGGAACAAGGGGGTGGGAAAGTCAGACTGCAAACAAGGGCTGCACAAACCGGTTCGGACGTACTTTGTGAAGCGTTTAAAATGCAAACTGACAGGGAATGTTTTAGCCAACATCACCTGCTTCTAGTATTGCAGTCCATCCCATTAGCAAATACCCCTTCTTCCGTCTCACCATTGTTACGTAAGATCTGGAGAGAGGCAGCCAGCGTCCCGTCGTTCCAAAGATCCGCTGGAGCTCCTTAGAGGATCAGCAGTCGCTTTGGGTTTTAATGAGTGACATCTACAGGCTGTGTGTCTCGTAGGTCTCCCCATGGTGTCTGTACACACTGTCATCCATCTTTGAAACATTCTGCGCCCCCAACCAGAAAATCTCCTCTCCCAAGATGGATGTTAATGTTTCTAAAGGGTGTATTTAAAAGTGGATCATTTAAAGGCAGCGTGTCAGACTGATCTTTATCTGATGGCTTTGCAGCTTGACTTGAACTCACTTGGTTGTTCTGTCTTTGCATGATGATTAGCTTGTTTTTGTTCTGCTTTCCTTGCTTTTTGCTGTTCAGTCTTCTGTGCTAACTTACCTCATGTGATTTAGGTAGAGAACTCCCAGGGAATGGTTAATCCCTTTAAGTCTCGAATGGGAGTGAATGCAATAGAGTAACGACTAGCCGCATGTTGTGTGCACAAATTAGAGAAAAGAATGATCTTTTTGTATTCATCTCTACAGAGGGTATACTCTGAGGTGTTTAATTTGTATTTACATTGTCACTTTTCCGTTTATTGTTCAGGCTATCTTGCATTTCATGTTTGATCACTTTGAACCTTTTAATGAGCCAGCTGTGGCTTGGCAAGACAATAATTGGCAACTTCACCCTTGAGTATGGTGATTTGGAGATAAGACAAAGCTACGTGATAATTGGCTGAAAAAAAAAGGTGCATTCAGCGATATTCAGGTACTAAAACTTTTCAAGAATACCACATCGCGGAATGTGTGTGCTACATTTTTGCTTTCATTGAACATTTTAAAAGTAGACGGAGAGGTGCATTGGTAGTGGTATTTGAGATTGATTCTCATATATGAAACTCTGAAGTAATAGAGTGAAAAGTCAAGACTTGCCCCCCCCATACAAAGCTAAAAAGATGGGGTTTGAAGTGCAAGAGACAGAACCAAGGCAAACAAAGAAAGCTGTTGAAGTTTTCGTTATCTTCCCCGTCAAAGGGTGAAGATCATAAATCTTTGATTTCACAAAAAAAACTATGTAATATTTCAAAAGCATTTAAAAATGTTTTCTAAGATTTTGTCCTTGTCTCTTTATTTCTCGGTGACTGTCACGACACCAGGCTTTGTTTTGTATTAATGTCTTTGTTCTAAAAACCGATGAACACACATACGGCAAAGACAAGTACAGCTGTTAATAACAAGACAATTTCTCACTTTTGTTTACTGCAAGTCTTATCTATGCTTTTATATCTGCACAAAGCCAGGTCACTTTGATTTGATCTGAAAGCAACGCGAAGGCAAACTTTATCTGCAGAAGGAAGCAGCACAACACAACAAACATATATCAAGGTAAAGTTTAGCTGGCTGGGAAATAACAAAGATTATTTTAATTGAAATATTAATTGGTGTTCTAATTGAGTGTTAATGAGGTGAACCTTTGGTTGATATCAGATTAGAAAGCAGGAAACCCATTACGACACAGAACAGAGACTAACTGATAAAAGGGTAACAGCTGTAAACATGTTAATCAGATTCCTAATTGATATAAAACAGCAGATTACAGAACTGCATCTATGTTTTCTACCAAGTCTAATCCTATGAATTTAGACCATTTGTTCTTGTCTTAGTCCTCAGATAATACAGCACAATACAAAATTCCAACCAACAAACAACCTCAAGTATCCAGAAATCCAAATTGGTTGGTTTGGAATCAGTAAAAACTAAATTAATCAGAACTTTCATGCTGCCAATTTCCGTAAGCACAACTGAAAAGGGTATTTATTCACAGTTAGTGTACAAGAAACACTGAAAAGAGTGAAAATGGATATATTTTTATGGAACTTATATTGACCCATCTAAAAAAGTGGCTGGAGAGGCCTTGATCCCAACTCCGGGCCTCGGTCTAACCACAGAGGAAATCCTGACTGCGTCTGAGTGCAGCTGGAGTGGTCTGAACCTAACCC
The DNA here is from genome assembly GCF_947347685.1 of Pleuronectes platessa. Taxonomy (NCBI): domain Eukaryota; kingdom Metazoa; phylum Chordata; class Actinopteri; order Pleuronectiformes; family Pleuronectidae; genus Pleuronectes; species Pleuronectes platessa. The sequence goes on from NC_070638.1 coordinate 5,744,651, forward strand.
CATTCGTGATGCATTAGGAAACTTTCCAGTCATGAATGGGAACAAGGTCGCAGACACAGGAACTTTCCACATCTCGGGGTTAAGTGAATTAAGTTGGTTTCGGTTGAGAATTAAACCGTCTCCTCCGAAATGCAAACAGACAGAAAATATTGTTTTATAAGATAAGCAAAAATAATTTGTCATCGTCTGCATATTCATTGCTGACTTGTCCCATCGTTCAGAGGTTCATTTACATTTTATGCAGCATATCATGGTCAAGGACTGTGTATACCTCCACCCAACAGCCTCTGTAGCATTCCAATGAGTCTCTGCAGCAAGAGATGAGCCACTTGATTAGAGAAAGCCTGACCTGTGGTGGTAGCAGATGAGCAGTCACTTAGTTCTAAAGCTTCAAAGAGAACCATGGCAGTGATTGACCTTGTTCTAAATTAGGACAACAAACACCTTTGTGTCTATTTTGTAATCAGCGCTTAATATGCATTAATAACCTAATTGGATTTGTCAGATCAATGGATTTATTATTCTTTGAAGTTTGAAGGAAAAGCAAGCCTTTTGACTCGCGATGTGAGTCTTGCCAATTAGCTGTCTCCCTCAGGCCTTTCGTATATGCAGGATTTTTTTTGGTGTGTCACAGATTTTAAGTGCAAGTAAATGTTTGTCAATAATATGTCAGTCCATCTGGGTTGATGAATATACGGCATGTGTCGCTCTGCATGTGTGACAACGTAGATATCAGCATCAAGTGTCACCGTCATAAGATGTGAAATGTTTAAGTGATTGGTTTTTAGCCAAGGAGAAAAATATATATGTGCATTGCTTTAATATATACTGTAGTTTCTAGCTCAATCCTTTTATCTCCACAGAGGCTCTGATATGTAAGAGATAGCTTGGACATCCATATATATATATATGTACCATGGGAAAGCAAAAGCAATAAATTATCCACAAAGGAAATCCACTAGAAAATGTAATTACCGACATATTATTTTACCAATAATGGAATTTCAGCAGGTAATTGCAACCAATGGGATGATATCCGGCTGTTTTGATTGAGCAGTTCCTGTGACTGGAGAAACACTTTTTTGTATTTTTCATTGGGAAATGCTGACGTGAATGTGGTACTCAACATTTTGGGTGAGTGCTTCCCTCTGTGGTGCTGCTGAGCACCCCAGGCTGCAGAATGATAAATTCATTGTTTCTTCTACTTCTTCTTCACTGTTGCATCTTTAATAACAGTGCTCAGAGATCACACCGATGTTTTTGTTTAAAAACCCGCTCTAAAATGTTTTTCAGCAGTCTACTCATTATAGAGTATATATTCCTGCAATCATCGACTAACAAATAAGCTGTTTTCCAAATAAACCCTTTCAGTGAAATAGTTATATCCATCGAAGGGAGTTGAAATTCATAAATCATATTACCCAGCATTTTCTCTGGCGCTGGCTGCAATTGATCTGAATATAAATATGAACTGAATACAAATCCTGTAAAGCCTGTTGAGCACCAGACAAATTGCCCATATCCAAATTAGAGAGGAAAAGCCGTGAAATTAAACAGTTCCTCATCTGTGTGATACTTTCCAAGGTTATCTCCGTCATTAAACGACAGGAGAGTGACACTTCAGGGTTCACGCTGGATATGAAAGAGCGCTGCTGCAGCCACGGGACCGGAGCTCAGTAGGTGTCCGACCAGAGGCTCTTCTCCCCTCTGGTGCGCTGCTCTAATGTGAGCATGTGCTTCTTCGCATTAGCAAGAGCAACGCTGCAGCTGCCATTTGACTGAACTGCTTAACAGGCCAACACAGTGTTTGTGTGTGATGCTGACACAGGGCGACACCAGTACACGAGACCAGATCCTCCAGCACAAGTCAATAAACAGCCGGAAAAGATGAGGGTTATGTTTCTCCCGTCAATCTAGAAAGATAGGAAAAATAGCAGCGTTGCCCGAGGCCAAACTCAAAAGAATACGGTCCAATTTGGCTGTTATATTTGTTATTGATCTTCATAATAGGGATTAGACTCAACAGCAGTGTGTGACAGGTAGAATGGTCCTGTCGCTCGGGGGACAGTTGCTCTAGGTTTTTGGTTTTAATATTTGCCCAGTGATAAAACTGCTACGATCCCACTCCCTCCTCTTATCCTTTGTCAAAACACTGCATCGATTTATAATGCAATTGTCTCAAAGGTTAAATTTGACCAGGAACTGACTGAAACTTGTGATATTCATGTGCTCACTATTGTCATTTTTGTCTCAGAAATTCTGAAACAGTGCAAAGTAATGGAGGATTATTTTGTACCCAGGAGGCATTTATTAGATAACACTAATATTTTTAGTGTAATTTATGTACCTTTCAACCACAAGTCAAAGAGACACTCGGCCTGGCCCCTTATTTTATTGCTGCAGACCTTCTCATGCCCCTCACCTCATTTTTCTTCGAGCTGGAAGCACGAGTTCAAATCGACAGGTCGTGCTCCTGCTTGTGTCAGACCTTTTATTGATTATAATTTGTAGAGTTTAGTGAGGCAGTAATTAGATAGCTTTCCATTTACACAGAAAAATATTACTCAAAACTATTTTCGGGATGAGCATTTAACCTAGTTTACATGGTCATTGAAATCTATATAACATTCATATGAAATTACATATATTTACAAATAAACCATTGAGGTAAATTAGGTGACGCTCTCCACAGTTATAATTATCTTATCTGTCCATGGTCACCCTCCATAATGATAATCCACACATCCCGCTTGGTTTCAATTATGCATATTCATTATTAAGTAGATTTTAATTATGGTTCTGTTGTGGGTGTTGCAATCAAAGCCCCACACCGACCTACTTTTAAAGTTGAAAGAATATCCACTGAAGCTCAATTATTCTTTAACTTTAATAAATAATTACTCTGGTAAATGGTAGGTTATGCTATTCCATGTGCTGTGTGAGCACTGATGATTTGTTGCATGATCAAAAAACGGGTTTGCAGGATTACAGGCTTATTTTGTCACTGCAATTTAATAAGGAACAAATTCAGTATCTTGCATGAAATGAAATTTATAATGTTTTTCATTCTGTGGATGAAACTCATGCAAGCTGCTCTGGACTTAATGTCCCTTAGCTAGTGATGCATTGAAGCAAGACACAATGAATGTTTAACGTGTTATAAATAGAGTTGAATCTGCACACTTGGCCTTCCACAGTTTATTTTCATGAAGGGTTTTAACTTTGTATTAGGTTACTTTGCCATCTACAGCGGAAAGGACGTGTCTTGTTACTTGTAGAAACAGACTGTGTGATTGCAAGAGAACCAGGAGGCGGATGTGCATAAAATAAATAAAAAGAGCTCCAATTAATTTTGAGATGGTTTAATATGACGTGTTTTTTCCCATCAGGCTCAGATTTAAATATTGAAATTTGTTCTGACAGCCTCTCTGGATGCCACCTCGGAGTGAGTCACTTGATGGTATGTCAGGAAGCAACTTTGAAACACAAATAACTAGTGTGTGTTGTTTGTTTCATTGTGTAACCACGAGTCAGGTTTAAAACGATAACCATCACCGTCTTCACATTATGTGGAGGAAGGTATCATGTACATTTTTGCAAAAAGGACTACAAACACAGATTAAATGGCCACGGTGTAATGAGAGCCAGCAGCACTGAGTCTGTTAGTTTGGCAACGGAGCTCTGACGCACCCTCACATCAGGACCCATTAATGTTGTGGCAAAAACGGATGTGAAGACTAACCGCCCGCCTGAATAGCTATTCTCTGTGGTTTCTCTCCATGTTAGTGCTGATTACATTTAGAGAAAGGCTTCTTTCTATTAGGTAAGAGGGCTCACTCATGAATACAAAATGTTCTGCAAGGGGCCAATTAATATTATGGAGTTGTTAAAAATAATACATTTTAAATTATTCAGAGTCAGTTAGAGGAACACTAAGGGATTTTCCCAGGGATTTCCCCCCAAAGGCTTTGCTTTGCCCTGTAAAACAGCTAATGTTAAGCAGAATGGTAATTCATGAAAAGATAATTCTGGTTAGAAAAAAATTATTAAATCAGTTTGTTGCCTGTCCGACCCAGAACAAAAAATGTAGTTAAAATTTGAGTTCTCCATTAGAGCTCTCCATCATAAATGCGCCACACGTTTTTTTGTTTCTTTTTCAGAATTATGTTTTTGTGACTCAATGTGTACTTACATTTGTTGTTCTCCTTTCGGGAGCAACAGTCTCACACTCACTTATTCTGTCCACCAGTCAAATATAATTATCCTGCAGAGCTGACCCAGCTAACACACTGAAAGCATTATAATCCCCCACTTGACATTCACAAAAGTTTGTTTTCCTTTATTATTATTCTTTTTTTCCACTTTGAGTCGTTGCTAAGCTTCTTTTCATGTCCACTGTCGCTCCACTTCACGCTCATCCCAATTCGCTTTCTCATTTCAATAAAGAAATGAGAATGTTTTGCAGCATTAAACACGAGAAAATTATTGTTATCCGCTGGGGACAAATAAAACTGAAACTCATGACACATCCTAATGGGCTTCTCATGGTTGAATGGCAAAAAAGAAAAACCTTCATCTACAACGAAACAAGCAACAGATCCACGCTCTGACACAGAGTGAGGTTAAAGGCCTGTTTTCAAGTGCCGTATGACATCAGAGATTTTTTTTATGGTATGTTCGTCTCGATATGGAACGCCTCATGAACCGCCCCAAGATTTGTCCCATCAATCTGCGATGTGAGAGTGGGCTTCTTCACAGGCTGTCTGCCATTCTTTCATTCTGGCCCTGTTGGGAATGGTGATTGGATCCCAGTCAACCAGCAATAGATGGATTGGCCCTCAACCAGGATGATGGAGTGGCCCGGCTGTCTATGCACGTGTATATAGATTCATGTGTGGTGGTGTGCGGTTGTGCGTGCTTACCCTGTATGCATGCTGCTCTCGGCGAACAACAGCACATCTGTTTCACTCCATCTCCTCTCTCTCTCTCTCTCTCATTTGAATTTTGAGTTCTCTCAATCATTGCCAGTGCTGCTGTGCTCACTTCCCAGCTTCTGGGCGTCAGAGGAGGACGGTGTTCCTGTGAACAAGTACTCTTGACTTGGCCATCAACTTATTATCAAGGCACAGCGAAGCGTAATCCCAGTGGAAATGAGCATTCAAGCCAGCACCATTAGAGCATATGTGGCGTAAGACGAGGTAACGTAGGAAAATGTGAAGTAGCAGGCCAACTTTGTTTCACATTTATGAAAGTAGAACATTACTCAGTAGAGCGCAAACCACCACCAAGGTCCAACAGTCCCCTTATATCCAATCAAGCTGCACCAAACTGCACACACTCATTGATATCAGTTTTTCATAAAGATCCATGCATCCGTGAAAATGTCACAAAGAAAAATCCCTTCTTGCATTTTTTTAAGAAAATCATATACAAATGCATTGATCTGCTCTCAAATCGAATGGGTTCTTTCCCCTGTCACATCATTCCACCAAGTTTCGTGGAAATCCATTCGGTAGCTCAATCTAATCAACCGGACCGGGGGTAAAAATGTGACCCCCTTGGCGTAGGTGATATCAGCGCAAATCTACATACAGTATGCACAGATAATAAGCATTTATCTAAACTAAACCCACACAGTTTGTACACACAAGTAAACACTTTTTCTGAAAGTTAAATATTCACACAGGCGGATCTCAAGGCACGTCACTCATACTTGTGTGCACCGTGTTTTATTAGTCTGTTCTCTTTTTTTTTAACGACTTGTTAATTGCTTTGTCCCTGGTTATTGAGATGACTGCCATGCACTATTACACCAGTTTAATGGCGTGTAACTATTCCTCTTAACAAAGCCATCAATCACAGGTGCTGCTATGGTAACAGCATTAGCCATTATGCAGATGTTGTAGTGAAATGTATGTCACACCTAGAGAGGTCGCACAAATACCACACACGAGTTCCAGGGCCTTTGGAAATCAGTCTTTGTGCAAATAGCAACTACACAAATTCTGTGAAAGTCCAATACATTCTATGGATGCTATTTATTAATGGTAATTTTCACGCATGGTTTGCAGAGCAATCATCAGAAATCCAATCATAGTTTTTTGTGTAGAAGGGCCAAGTTATTACAATCAGAGCAGCGTTAACCCTTGACTTTTTTCTTTTCTACTTTATACTGTACTTATTTTCCATCTAAACTCCTAGCACCTGTTTGTTGGCTTTGAAGCTGCAGAACATAAACTAGAGCACGCTAACACAGATGTTCTATTTGTCCTTTGGACGGACGAGTGGCTGCTGGAGACAACTTGGATCTCACACTGTGCATGGCTAGGTTTAAGTACTGTGTAGTATTGAACCCTCTGGTGATAATAGTCATGACAAAGGTCTAGTCGAGTGTCTCTGCTTCAAAAGAGGTTGTTCAAGATGTTTTCATTCAGAGTCGTAGCCTCAAGCCTGAGAAGGTGAGAGTGAGAGTCCAACAGGCTATTTACGGCTGGTACCCACTCCTCTGCCTTGTTAACGGAAGGTCTCTGTGAAATGTGAATATAATCCAACCATCCTATAGAACAGGACTATAGGAGGTTTGACTTCAGAGGAATCCTTTGGCAACTTTATCCATTCTCCAAAACCAATCAATGCACATTGTGTTCCACCACGGCCCCGGAGTCGTTCATCCATATGATTACAGCAGTGGTAATGGTGACCTCCACATCCCCAATTAGACATATGTTTAAACAACCTGTATGATTTTCAGTACAGGCAACAACAAGCAAAACTAAACGGACAAAAATATTAAACAAAACCAATCCACCGTATTAAAAAAATAGTTTGTTTATTATTCCCAAAGAATTCAGTTAAGCTTGGGTACAAATCAGAGTCAGTGATCCACTCAGTATCTTTGCAGTGGGCCAGTTCTCTTACAGTACATCTACGCCATGCTAGTAGCTAGATGGGTCAGATGTAACTGTAGCTTATACAGTGAGTGTCATTGGTGTGATTAACGCCCAAGGGAAACCAGAGCTGGAAGAGCCTCCAGTGTCACTTTGGAGCGCTGTGGTTTCCCAGTATGCTACGGCTACTGATAGACCGAGACCGTGCGTCCACAATGTTGAAAGGAGGTTGGGCGCATGTCCTGAAACACTAGCAATCAAAATGCTCAACCGCCAGATTTGTGGCCAGTGAGTCATCATTACACGTTTAGAAAAAAAAAGTCAGATTCTATGATTCCTTTGTTTTCACTGCAGTGTTAAAACTGTGTCCGACTGTGACCCCAAATCTGATGAACCGTGAAATCTCTCTGGCGTTAACAACACTGCAACAGATTCATTCAGCTTAAACTGTTCAAAATCAGCAAATCCTTCCCCTAAACAAACGGCACTTTGTCGTTGTTGCTCGTGAGGGTTGTCTTTTGAAGTGGCTCGTTGGGGAGAAGGCTTTCCCACCCATTATGTATACATTGAAAATCTACTGCCGTGCTATGTGATGGGTGATCTGGCGGCCTTGGAAGTTCTTCGGCTTTGGCATTATGACAGCGTTGGCTTTGCCCCACTTACCTCCCACCCCCCCATCCCTTGACCTCTTCATTAGATAAATAGGGCAGCCTATTCTCTGGCCTTCACTTGTGATGGACAGCATCTGGCTGTTTCCGATACCCACCGTGAGAAATGGGGAGACAAAAGCCTCCCTCTCCTTCCCTTTCTCACAGTTTCCTCCTCTTCTCTTGCCCCCTTGCTCGAGTGTCTCAAAACTGAGCATTGTATGATATCATATGTCTTTGAATGGTCCGCAGATATGAGAGAGGGCGGGACACAGCAGATGCCGATTCTCCCCACTCGCCGTGTTGTTTTTCAGGCGGAAGTCAAATCGATTGGTCACACTCTGCACAAGGACGACGGTAACACGTCCTCCTATGGCAACAATGCAGCACTGGGTGCCATTTTTTTCTCAGACATATCGTCATGCATTCCTATGTGGATTTAGACACATTAAGAGATTTATTTGGCGTGTCAAGGCAACGCACCAATAACAGCTCCTCAGCTGACGCTCTCACCACATCCTATACCCCTCCTCTTTGCCTTATGCTTCCTCCTCAATTTAGTCTTAAGTACAACTGAAAGTACAACTGCTGACTGAGAGGATGACTAATTCTAAGTCTGGGAAAGAACTTGGAAGAGAACAAGCTGTAAGTTGCATCATCCACCATGTTGGGAATGCATGCAGTTACACTTTTTCAGAATGGCTGCAGTGAAGAGTGTGTGTGTGTGTGTGTGTGTGTGTGGGGGTCGTTGGGCTGCAACTAATGATCCATCTGTTTGTCAATTCATCTATTGATAATTCTAACAACACATCCATTAACTGATCAATAGTTTATTGAATAAAATGTCAAGAAATGCTGAAATATGCCAAACATCAACATCTTTAGCATGTTTTGTTCTTTTAAACCCAGAGATAAACTATTCCCACTTGTATGAAGATCAAACCAATACATATTTAGCAGCTCAGCTTTATAACTGACTTGGCAGTGATTGTAACCTCCACCAGGACAAAAGATTTCAGACAGTCTGGCCCTTAACTAACAGGACAGGAAAGTCAACACCTTCTTCATTTCAAATGCTTGAACCTGCATTTTTTTTCCAAACACAAACTTGATCATATTGAGTTTCTGAAATGTTGAAGAAAGTGACAAACTGGGCCTGCGTGTTCTAATGTGCCTGAAAGCCAAGCAGAAAAAAACATTTTATCAGCACTTTGTCTCCTTACCGTGTGTGCACTAGTGCAGGCAGACAGGCAATCCATCATCAGGCAAATATAGTGTGTGTCACTGAGGAAAGTACTCCGACAGCAGAGCGAGTGCCACACACATCCATATTTTTTTATGTCCACATGCAACGTTAGGTCTTCCTGGCTTGAAATTCAAATCCTGGGTTCTCTCCTTCCAACCTTAATATGTCATGAAGGCTTTTACCGCTGAACAGCATTTCACTGTTGTTATTATACATTTTTTAATTACTTAATTAATCATTTCTTTATTCTTCGATTCCAGAAATGGGTTTTTGAAAGCATACCTATTGTGAAACGTGGGACTATAATTGCTTTTATAGTTTTCTCTCTGAATCGTGTCACATTTTTCACAGTTGGATGATAATTTATAGGGGACGGCATTTAAAAAAAATAATAATAACCGAATTTTTCTTTTTTCCGTATTCAACCAGCTTCACTAAGATGGCAGATTACCAAATGAGGCTTATGCTTATTGTTAGATTAGAAGTGCTTTCTGAAAGAATGTTTGCGCCCTCCTCCTTTGCAGCTCATTTGGTGCAGGGCAGGCTGACAGCTCAGAAAGAACAAGCCTCGGGGAATGCAGTGCGCACGTCTGATGTCGTATCTCCTCGGTCCAGCACTTGTTCTTTTGGAGCTCTGCTGAACCAATCCTGCTCCCCGTACTCACCAGACCCCCAGGCCCCACTTTGATCTCCCTTAACAGCCAGGACAGCAGTTCAAGCATCTTGTTATATTTGACTGTTTAATCCATCAAATGTGTTTGTCTCAGCAATAGGCTAATGAACATCTCTATCTAGGCCTCGCTTCTGTTGAATAACTCCTGTGATAACAAATGCATGTAGTTTTAAACTTGCATGACAATTTAAATGGGTAATGGGCTTGTATCTGGAAATTGCTAGTGTCCTATTGGTAGGTTTGATGCCTATTTTACACACCTGGATTAAAAATACAATGACTTTGCGAGAAGAATGGACATTTACTCCTCTGCTAATGCAAACTTTTGCACAGTTTTAGTAGAGGAGAGCTTTAGTCGAGGATTTGGACCTGAATCAGCCGTTCAGGTTGTGTCCTTCTGCTAGCATGTCCAATACAATCTCCTGTATCAGCCCCCCCGTGGCTAAAATGCCAAGCCACTAAGCAAAATGTCTCAACTAATTAGGAGCTTTAGAGTAAAGCTGTGGAAATGCGTCATATGACTACCTTTTTGGTCCTCAATTTCCAGGCTCACTGTATTCTCTCATATTTTACCCTTTACGTTTCACTAAAAGCCTTAAATGTTTTCATCTTAAGTGAACTCCACCTGAAAGGCTTTGCTTATTTTGTATTATTATAGGTAATGTCTCCAATTGTAGTCTCATACTTTGCAAAATGATCAAATCCTCGGAAATGTTTGAACATTTTATGCCCCATAAATACAAACCTTAATACCTTATGTTAGTCACATAATTCAAAAAGCAAAGAAACCACGCATTGTATTTATTATATCTGTAATTTAACAAGCGTGTACTGTTCATGAGTTTCCTTGGTAACATAGGGCTGGACAATCTGCTGGGCTTCACAAGGAGACATGTTGGACTATCAGCGGGAGAAGACAAATCTTGAATTAATGTGTTGTGAACTCAAGTGAACCAATATCGACTTGTGTTTGCCCAGATTCCAAATTTGCCCAGATTTCTGCCATTATTTAATATTGTATACTTAAAATGATCTGCTCTTTTAACTGCACAAATTTACATTTTTATTAGATTTGACCTTGGCACCTCCACCAGGAGACCTTGGTACTAAAAAAAATTACTTTTAAAGTAATTTTCATTTTAATGTGAAGTTTTTTCAAATTAATATCACATGGCTTGCCCCCAATCAGGCAGAATGGTATTAAAATATTCTCACTTCGAGATTTTCAGACAAATTTATCTGGCCTGGGTCCTGAAGTTTACTTTAACATCTTTTGGACGTAATGATGTAAACAGTGTCATGATAGATAAGTAGATACATAGATACACAGACACACAGATACTTTATTGATCCCCAGGGAAATCTAGGCCTCCAGTAGCACCACTGGGCGGTTTTTATCACTCTCATACAAAGTGCAGTAGATTAGCGGTACAGATAAATGCATTTTATGGAGAACATCCTTGCTCTTTTCTACACTTCTGTTGTAAAATCCCACTGGAAGCTGCCCATTGTTGCAGCTCGTACAGTTTCTGCACTCTTCAAGGTCTGTTTCAACTCCTGACAGACATTTTATTGCTTCACGTTCTCCGTGCCACCACCACTCCCAGATGCTCAGTGCATCGGATCTGTATTTCATAGCCGTTCACACAACTCAAAGGACCCTCAATTAGCGCTAACTATTTTTATATCTTCTGGGTGGTGCTTCTTTCATGTCTTTTTTATTGTATGAAATGGAGCCAAACAGATTGCATGTAAAAAATCCATAAGGGGTGGACAGCGTGGACAAGGATGTGTCCTGTTCATGAGGATGTAAGGACTATCACAAGGCTTGTCAGTTTTCATTTGTTTATTTCATGGCAAGCAGTCTGGTGACACAAACCGACTGGTTCTCCTTGAGAGTATCTTGTGCACGTCAGTCCGTATTATTGATGCAGGGAAACATGCAGAAAGATTCGGCCTCGAGGATTTTGGTCTTTAGTAGAAAAACCTCTGTTGCCCTTATTTTCTATCCTTTTGCCAAGTAAAAAGGACAGAGCAGGTAGGTAGACACTTCTATGCAATTCCCAGTTTGCATCAAGTGTTACGAACATTTACATCTGGAAGTAGGGATCCTAATGCTAATTACAGCACATAAAATGAGATTCCAAAATCTTATCTAACACCATTGCTCTTTCTTAATCTTTAGAATATGTTCTTTTCACATTGGTATACTCCCTCATTACTTAACTATGAGTCAAAAGGATCAAACAACAAAATATAAGGGTTTATTGAGTAATCAAGTGATTATTTATCTGAGTATTGCGTTGTCAGATTTCAAGGTTGGTCCAATCAGCATTCCTGAACTCAAAGATATTCGCTTAACAATAATATATTGGAAGGAATGGCCACATAAATGATTTGAATAATACAATTTCAGGAATAAAATTAACGTTATATTACTTTCTGGCCAGGAAACAGTATTTACAGGAGGTTGGTTTTCTATGACTGTCAAATACCAGCCTTAATTAGGTTGGTATCAGTAATGATCCGGTGCATCACTACCTGTAATTGTAGTGTTCCACTGTATACAGTGATCAGTTCAAATGAAATGAATAAGGTTGAAGACTTCCTCCTGCTGATTTTCCAAGCTAGCATTCAAACGCGCACAGCATACATTACCTTTATTAGTCGCTTTCAGTTCGTGTTTCACTGCCTATTAAATTCAGGACTGACACTAGGCTTGCTGCGGCTGGTGGTGCATGCATATAATGCTGCTATAAGGGGAGATTGATAAGTTCGTGGCCTAAGGTAGAAGCAGATGAGTTATACCCCTCCTGTTACATGCACTCGCAATTCAACTCTTTGAGTGATCGTGCGTAAAGTTTGAAGTTAATAACTTTTGTGGTATTTCTGTTTCGAGTAATTGAAGATTGCAAGTCAGCACTGTCTGAGGAAATGGACAACATCGGCCTTCGTGCAGTCATCCGTTCGGTCTCAAGGGCTTATCACCCGAGGAGGTCTGTGAGGACATGGTGGAAACACGAAGAGGGGGGGTGGGGGGGTGCCCCATCTTACAGCTCAGTGAAATAGTGGCCTCCGCTTTCTGGAGGTTCAAGATGGCAACTTCTACACAGATGAGATCCATACGCTCCTTGACATCTTGAGTACGTGTGTAAATTACAGAACAAACTATGGGAAATAAACGTTGTATTTCTAGAATTGTGTCCTTCTACCTTGTGAATTTATCAATCAGCCCCCGTACTCATAATTTCAATGTGGAGGCTTGTTACCTTGGCCTCACACAACCCCTTAAATCATGTTATAATATTTAATATTTATAATAAAATGCAATATACGAGCTAGCGAGGCATACTTTCACACGCTGGATTTCATGCCCATTAAGTTAGGACTTGTCTATCGTCTGTAGACTCGGTTTTACTTTGATTCTTCTTCCACTCTCCACCTCTGCCGTTTGTGTCGAGCTTTGATAAACCTGACACCAGGAGATGGATTTCCCAGCCAAACTAGCTCTAAAGTAATGGGAACCCAGAGCGTAACAAATGGTGGTGCCAGTACAGAGCTGGCTCCACTGGTTGTGCAGGTGGTCCGCCATTCCCCTTGTCAAACCCCCCACTGCTCCCCCAAAGTGGCCATGGAGACTTGGGCAAGATTATTTTAGAGTTCAGGTTACAGACCAGCTCTTTCACTAACCATTAGTCACACTCCAATTTCTGTGATGGGGATTTTTTTTTTTTTTTACTGTCCCCTCACATTTTGTAAATGTATACACAGCCTTTCCCCCCTCAGACTTGAAAGGTCACAGCATGTTTTTGTAATTTCATGTCTGCTCTGATTATTTTCACCTCAACTGGGGTGCTGCGCCCGTGGAAAGCAGATGTCATTTAGCTTTTACACTTGGAAAAGTGTAGTGCGGTCTCCATTTGACATAAATGATAAATAGAAGGTGTGCACTCAAGTGACCAGGAAATGTTCATTTTACATTTCAAGTTAAAAGGGTTTGAAGGATCCCCCCCACCCCGCCCCCGTCAGACTGGGTCTTTGTTTTCTAACAAATCCTGGCCGTCGCTGAGCCAATAATGGGTATTGATTGGATTTTACTGACCTGTTTGCTCTTGCAAATGTGTGTTGTTTTATTCAGGGGAAGCTAGAGGGTTTTGAGTCTGTCAGCATATTCAGAAAGGAGAATGTGTGAATCACATGTGGGAATAGAAATAAATTGCTCACAGAGAAGGAACCCATAAGTCTGGGTTAAAAGCAACATTGATTTAAACTGATGAAAATTAGATTTTATCATATCCCACGAAATAGCTGGTTGAATGATATAAGCTAATAGTTTACCCTTGAAATAAATATATATTAAGATAATGTGACTCCCTTGTCAGTTTTAGTTGTTAAAATGTGATGTGACCAACTTGCTACTCAAAATCGGAGTCATACTTTGCCCCGGAGACTGTTCTCATTCCCACACTTGTATTATTTAGTTACAGTTTAGCTGCTTGATTTAAATTGCCAATTTAGTCTAGGGTATTTGACATGTAGACTAATTTGCATAGTCAATTTAGGGACACAGGGTTAGTTTAATTCTGCAGTGAACATATTTCGCTGCCATGGTGGCTTGTCCGCCCACAAGCATTGGCCATCTGGTGACACAATTTTGGAACTGCTCCCCAGGAAAATTAGGCAGAGGGTTTCCAAAGGAGTTATTTTCCTCAAGAACGCATTTGTATCACCATGGTGCTGTAGAGGGGGTGGACACCAGAACACAAACACCTGTATAGTGTAATTGAGACTCACACAATAGCCCTAAAGTAAACACTCTGTTATCATGGTCCAAATTAGCTGCGGTTTTCATGTGTGCATGTCAGTCGTGTGAAGGATATTCACTTTATTTATCCCTTTGCATGTTTGTGATGGGAGGACGAAGTAGCATTTATTATTCTAGTCGGCTGCACTAGAAAATATGATTCTGTGCTGAGCCCTCCAGCATGAGAACAGCATAGCAAAATATTGATCATTTCATTATTTTATAGTCCTCTGGTGGTTGTTACATTCTTAGCAAGTTGCCCCTATTTCTAAAATCTTTAAAAGGGGGTGTTGAAAATGGGTTTTTGGAATAAAGTAAATAAATAAAATGTGCTCTATATACAGATAATGTACAAATTTGTACTGGTGTTGTTACATTTGTATTTTTGTTGTTAGCTACCATACTATGTTTTATTAATGTGTGTTGTGGAGAGTCTAGATGTGGCAACAAGTATTTGTATTTAGGACAGATCGCATTATAAATCCACATGCTGAGTTCACATTTGCATGTCAAAGCTATTATCAGACGAGTTTCCAAACCCAAAGGCCACGTTGATGGAAAGGTGGCATTTGTCCACGGCAGCGCTGTTCCTAGTATTGTCAGAAATATAACTGCAGTGGCAAAACCAGTTACTGAGATCAGAAGTGATGTGAACATTTTCCTGCTGGGAAGCCTCTTCATAGGTGAACACCGGGCGAAACGCATCAGGAGATGCTGGAGGAAATTACATCACGGTTCACCGACCATTTCAGTTTGGGGCTGTCCGATGGGATCAGCCACGTGGCTCAGAGCACGGGCCAACGACTAGTGGAACAAGTAGGCGCCTTACCTTTCTGGACAGTCTAACTTTAAACATGCAGCACCTCTTAAAAGCTGACCTGTGATCATGATGGCATGCTGTGTTTACTGGCTCGCAGCCCCCCAGCGTGACCTAGAGTATTGCTCTGACCTCAGTCTGAAATATTTGATAACTGTGGGAAGAGGGGGGGGATTGTACTGGGATGCTTCAGTGTTACCAGCATGGTGGCCCCATTAATGCCGTGCTGGTGGGTCAGACAGTAGGGAGCCTTAATGGAATTTACTAACTCTGAGAATGCTGATCCCTCTGCCGCACCCACTGCGAACACTCAACTATAAAACCTGCGATAAAAACGAACCTACTTAATTTTAGTTTAAAGTTTAGTTTCATTACGTCTCCTTAAGATCATTAAAATGTTGAATTTGTTTAATATTTCTGTCCTCAGGAATTTAACTGAGAACTTGATTCACAGTAGATTTAAATGGTGTTGTATCTTTAGTTTATTTCTAAATATTAACCTCACTATACACAAAGTTAGGTTCTGAAAGAGAAACAAAAGGATAACATGTAAGTGAACCAGTCATTTGAACATAAGATAGTTTTTGAGTGTTGCCTTTCTTTTAACTTGTGTTTTGGGTTGCTGATCACATCTCTAGGTCCCCCCCCGACATGATCCACTGGTGAAGAGTGAGCTGACAGTTGTCCTGACTCTGCTGTCAATGTCCCAGAGCTCTTTGTAAGCCGGGACACTTTGCTAAAAGCAAGAGACGACACACATATAGGGGGACAAAAATCTGCAGAGAAGGTTTTTGATTCCATGATAAATTTGCAAATGAAATGATGTGAAAGCCATCAAGTATTAGTAGAGGGATATGCCTTTGGTGTGTTTAAAAAATGGAAATCCCTTAAAAGCTTGATGGTTTGAATCCTCTTGCTAAGTCAGGCTGGGACGTGCAGGTATTTTTCCCAGACGAGGTTTCCAGGGGCAGAACTGTCTCTGAGGTACATAGTTCTTTTTTTTCCATTTCTATTTGCGCCTCAGAGAGCAGTGCACTTTAGCACTTTACATTTAGCAAAACTTCCCCATCAAGAGGTAAAAATGGCACAGAGATCTCTGAACTATTTGAAAAGAAAAATGTTCTTCCCCTCCTGGAGCACTCATGCTCACATTCTCTTTTCATTATGAGCTTGCTTCTTTAGCCACAGAATTCTCTTTCTAAACATGGAGACCAACGCTCTGAATTGAGTTCTCCTGATCTGTCACGCTGCAGAAATCGCTGAGATAAGAAAGAGAAGGTGTAACTCTTCACAGGGCTAAATGAAGCTGAATGGCTGAAAAGGGAAATTACTGTCTTTCTTCTCCATTAGCACTCAAATTAATCCACTCGTTTCTTCTCTATAAATTTATGAGGCACCGATGCTATAATAAGGAAGTTTATGTTGAATATTTAATTTCCTTAATTATTTTGGGCTAGCTTTCTAGTCAGCCAGTCGAAGTCCATTTGTTACGCCTTGCTATGAATGGTTAATGAAGAGCAAAGCACCAACATTTCCAGTAAAGCTGTGGTCGGCTCGGATTTCTGTTTAGCCGAAGCTATTTAGTCATTTATTGAGTGTATTTAAACTTTGTGTTTTCCTTTTTTCAGGAAACTTATTCCCTAATGCTATCCAGTCTCACCAATAAGTACCATGAATTGTACTCAAAGTTAAGACTTACAATTTTGGCAGCAGGGAAAGCAGTTAAAAAAAATCACCATTCTTTCTTTGAATTGGTTGTTTACTAACACTAGTTGTTATAAAGTTGGAGGCATAATATTAATTTACATGCAAAACGTCATATAATTTTAGTTTCCCTGTGCAGTAGAATGATGACTCTGCCATTGTTCCCCCATGTGTCGACTGTTTTGGTCAACAGAGGGCCCTTATCTTTCCCTGTCAGTCAAGCCATTGTTGAAGAGAGGGACCTTGCAAATGCAAAATGGCACCAGTGATGGATTACTCTTTTATTTGGCAGGCTTTTCATCTGTTGAAATGGTTTTTGTGTGTGTGTGTGTGTGTGTGTGTGTGTGTGTTCGTGTGTGTGTGTGTGTGTGTGTGTGTTTGTGCGCGCTCAGGCATGCATGTTTGTGTTTGTTTGGAAAATTTGTTGGCGCAGTGTATCCCTTCGATTTTTTTCTTCTTGTTTGGAAGAACCAAAATGTCGCTGATGTTGCAAAAAAACAACAAGAAAACTATATTGTTTACTTTTAAATTATATAATGATTAATTACTAAACACGGGAGGAATACCATGTGACAGAAAATCTTGATGTTACTGAGAGCAGTCTCTTCTATTCATTGTATGAAAATTATCATAATTTATTTCAATATATTTATTTTACAGTTGGATAGTCTAACTATGTTGGTATTTTTTCAACTAACTAGTGGATTTGTGTGATTATTCAGCTAAACAATAATCTTCGATAATCTGGCCAGTCATACTAGAAATACTTTTTATTCCTGCAAATGCCAGTGAACTGTTGTGTTTTATATATTACACATCTGCCTGCCATTAGGCGGGGCTCTCTCACCGCACTAAAAATATCCCATAAAACAAAGTGGTTTGGCAGATTTTGATTGATTAAGTTTATTTGCTGGCTCTGTCAAAATAAACTTAATTAGTAACCACATTCAGCACAATCATGTTGACCAGCAAGGAAAGAAGACTGCTGATGCTAGCAATGCTAGCATTAGCCACACTCAGCAAGCCGATATAAAATTGTTGACCTAATTATTTTCCATTAATTACTGAGACGTTATTGGCCTGACACAGTAGACGATCTAATTTGTCCCACCACGGTTTCATAATGAACAGAATATATTTATACACCTCTCATATAAATATACAAGTTGTGTGGCTTAGTAGTTTGCACCATTGCTTCGCTCAGTCCCTCCTTGCCCATTTCGGAAATCGTCTAAATTTACATTTATGTTTAGTTGAAATTAGTGGTTATGAATATCCCTATTATTTACACAGCCCAAGCCATGAGCATGCAGCCCATCTTCAGTTATTCATGCAAGAGGCTAGCTCGTAATTTGTAGTTTATTTCCTTTTAGCTGTGGAAGTAGCATTCTGCAACAGAGGGAATAATTTCATATCCCCATCCTTTTGATTGCAGTAAAGTGATGCACTCTGGTGCAAAGCTTTGGGAGATTTCCTAATGAGAGCCATTAACAATGCTAAAGTTGATTTGTGTGTTTTTGAATGCATTCCCTTTGTGTCCGAGTGGTTTTTTTCTGAATGCCAATGGAACATTATTATAATATTAGAACATTTATGAGAACTGCACCAGTTTGTTCTGTGAGAAGAAAAAAATAAGTCCTTAGAATTTCTAAAAGCTCTTCACGGACTCGTATGTTGTTGTTTTTGTGTGGTTGAAGTATAATACATATTGACACCGAACATCCGTGAAGCTTAGAGTGTATTTGAAAAGCAGTTGACACTTTTCACTATAGCCGGTCAGGCTACTTATCTTCCTGAGTGCTAGCACCTTATCCTCTGTGTGTGGCAGAAATGTATTGAGGGAAAGCATCTGGAGGGCTGTCTTGTCAGAGACAAAGTGTAGCCTCCCCGGCTTGGTTCTGTGGGGCTTTTATTAGGAACCTCCATGAAAGTTTTTCAGATTGATCAAAGTCTCCTCTGTACACTCTTACTTACTCCGTCTGAGGCACTGCACAAAGTAGTGGCCTCTGTTTACATCCAATATTTTAGCACAAAGTGAGTTTCTGTGCAGGTTGCAGGTTTGCTGCTGGTATCTGAGTCATATCCACCTCGATTCTAATCTGCTCCAGAGTCAAATCCACCTGAAAACACTTTTGAATTGCATTGTTAATCATTTTTTTCTGTTTGGTCTTGACTGTTTTCATTTTCTCGAGATCCCTGGAAAAATGTAAATTATAGATGTCATATAACAAACTGCTTATTTGTAGGAGACAATTTCAAACACTGGGTGAAGACGAAGTTTTGCAAACATTCGGGAATAAATACATTCACAAAGATGCAGAGGTATCAATTTCCTCTCTGAAAATAGCCTCTCAAAACAGGATGCATTGTAGAAACAGCTTGCATCTTTGCAGGACTGTTGACAGTAGCCTGTGAAATGTAACACTGCTCAACAGCTGCTCTGTGGCTTTTCCTTGATTGGAGAACTAACTAGGCTGCTTTCGCTATCACTCTTTTCGCTCCCACAGAAGGTGAGATGTTTTATGTTATCCTAGTCTCGGAGCACTTTTAGTCAACTTGAAGGGGGGTGCAGATGAATGAGATTCGTGTTGTGTGCCGGTGCTGTCAGGCTGTCAGTTCAGAAATAAGAAAAAAATGCTCCTGACAGGAATCTCAGCGGATTGATCATTGATCAAGAAAAAACAAAGCGAGATCTCGGTAAATAGAGCAGAGGAAGACATATTCAGGTGAGAGAAGAAGTGGGCTGATCCACGCAGGCTGGAGAGGGAGGGCGTGGATGACATTGAAGGTCAACCGCTAAGACATGTTTGGATAAATGGAGCCAGCATCCATATCATTGATTGTCAGCTCACCCTTTTGAAGTTGCACAGAGTTGCGTTGAGTCCCCTTGTTCTCGCTCGCTGTTCTTGACCCGGTTCTGGGCCTTGGCATAGAGCACCCTGGGGATCTCCACAGTGCCGGAGCGGTGACTCCCACTCTACTGTAGGACTGTGCAGAGAATTAGCTATGCAAGATGGAACAAAATAAAAATGATACCACATCACTAGTGCTTGCCTCTTATGAACATTACCACCCCCGTTTTTTTCATATTTCAGCTCAAAGCGACTTTGCTGAGCCACCCGCTTCTTTGCATTCATTGTCACCCTGTACCCATCGCTGAGTGCAGTATGCAAGGAAGTGGCTCTCTGGAGAGGTCCAGGGAGCGCGGGGGGCTAGAGGGTAGAGAAGGGGGCACAATGCTGTAAAGTGCCTCAGTGTCGCTTCATTTCCCCGTTTTAATTGGGCTATCTAAATGCATCCCCGGTTTGTCAATACCCGCCGGGGTCCCAGATAAAAATGATTTGTCTCATGCATTCTGCGGCATGCTCTGCTGTTCCCCTCAGAGAGCGTGCCCTGCCAGTTGTCAGCAACAGAGTGTAATGGTGAGTGCTCGTTGTTTTAGACTTTCAATGAGTATATGAACAAAAATAGGCACCCTGCTCGATCACTTGTTTTCTTGTCACCTGCGTGTAACTAACATGTCAATACAGGCATACAAGCACGTCCACCTGAATGGACGTATATAGTGACTGGGGCCTCAGGACACGGTCACATATCTGAACAGGCACGCACACATGCCAGCACTCGCTGAAGGTCATCACCGTGAAGCCAATCTTATCTGTGTTTTTATGTGCTCTGTTTCCCACTCTCCTTGTCGTTTTCACACCTCCTGTCGCCATGTCCCATCCCCTTCCCTCGCGGTGCTGGAGCCAGTGTTATCTGCAGGCCTGAGAAAAATTCAGTGCCTAAAGTGTGCTGCTCGAGTTTGGAATGTGGAGCTCGATGTATGATGTGCACAGTGTTTGACATTTTTATTAATTTTGCACAGAGATGCATTACTCGGCATATTTAAAGGTTCTTAACTTGATACTCTCGCTACTCTGCTGCTCTCTTTATATTGTGATGGATGCTAATTTAGCTGGTTAAGGTAAAAATAAGTGAGAAACCATTTAAATGTGTAATTTCTTCCTCCAATCCCTGTAACCTGTGCTCTTCCAACCTATGTTTGTCAGTCATAACCTGCCCCATGCATGTGGAATAAATAACAGCCTGATTACAATCTGGAGGTAAATTAGTTAACAAACAGACAACAGCAGCAGCCAAGTCTCGATAAATTGTGGGCTGGGAATTGGGAGCTAACAGGTGTTGCCCAGCTGTGCTTTTTGGACACGATGACATAGTGCAAGTCTTAAGAGCCCATCAGCAGCAGCACACTGACTTTCACAGCTCAGTGTTTACGACACAGGTCAGCATTTTTTCACTGGCCTGCAGCCAGGATTGTGTTTATCAGTGACCCATCTGAATGGGAAGATAAAACACATCTATCTGGATGCCATTTAAAGGAGGCCTTTTTCTAATTTCATCGTTATAGATAATAGACAATTGGGCGCTGAGATGTGGTTCTTCTATACAACTGCAGACTGCAGGGTTTCAAACTACAAAAAACAAAGTATGTGCTCGGTAACTCGTATATATCATTCAGTCGATGTGCTTGTCTGTCCCTGCACCAAAAAAACCCACTTTCTTACCTCAATGCTGTAACTTTCCAAAATGTATTTGGCAGACTTGTTCGATGGTGCAGACAGTTATATTGATAAAATCCAGGGCCAGTATGATTCATCTTCAGCAGCCAGTGCACTCTCCCAGCGGATGATGACTGTTGGTGTCTGGCTTGATCAAGGTGCTCCACACCTGCAAGAAAACCCTGGAGCTACACAAGTGATTTTGTTCGTGCAATAACTCAGAAAAATAAAGCTAGAAAAACATTGATCGCACAACGAATCAAAGCTTTCACTAGAATCTATTAACTGTGTATTGTTAGCACACTGGCTTAAGTCTGGGAGAGGCCGGCTGCTGCAGATTGAAGAGGTTGTCAACCTTTTTTAAGTCTAATGAAATTAGTGGGGGATGGGTGGTTGTCACAGTGTTATAAATTCTCAGACTTGGCAGGGGGGGGTGTTTTCAACTCTTTTCAAGCATGTGGGGGGTGGGGCAAAAGATAAGTCTTAAAACTGCCAGGGCTTGAAGAAGTGGCTCGCGGCAACAGTTTATAATCTTGCACAGGGGGTGACTGCTCAATTCCATCTGTGTTTTGAACTTAACAGCAGTAAAATCACAGTAAAAATTAAGGAAGTCGTGTCGTGCAACTGACACATTACACTAACATTACTGCATCCCACTGTTCATGTTTCTCTTCCACTCGGCTATTAAGACTCCGAGTCAATAATCTTTACTTCTACCTATTAGTACCGTGCAATTTGTTCAGCAATTTGATTTTCAAATGAATGTGACATTTGAGCCGGTGCAGACTGGTTCCACCCCCCCACAAAAATACTTGTTCTCCTC
Source organism: Pleuronectes platessa (assembly GCF_947347685.1). Taxonomy (NCBI): domain Eukaryota; kingdom Metazoa; phylum Chordata; class Actinopteri; order Pleuronectiformes; family Pleuronectidae; genus Pleuronectes; species Pleuronectes platessa. Next base: position 5,766,814 of record NC_070638.1, read on the forward strand.
TCCTCAGCGGCGTGTAGGTGAAATAATTATTCTCCTGAAGGTTCCCTTAAAATCTCATTAGTTTGCAAAGGATGATTGGTTTTAGAAATGTCCAGATTGGTTTTCCCCTCCGTTTTTATTTTTGCAGATAGTTATGATTTAAACTTTAGGATGTTTGTGTCAATGGTGGTTACTTACTATTCCATTTGTAGTGGTACGATTATTGCAGGACAGCTGGAATATATCTCATTTATATTTCAGGCTGTTCAAATTGAATTACTTTTTTATAAGATGACCCAAATCCCATTTGTACTAAACAAGAATGAAAGTAAAAGATAAAACTGTTCTTTTTTCTTGCTGAAAAGTCTGTTGTGTGCACAGATCTGTAGCCTCCAGTAAAATGTCTCCCATTGTTAACAACAAAGAAAAATGAACAACACATTTCAGTTTGCCATTTTATATTTCCTAGTTTAAGCCAATAATACATTCAACAGTGTAGTAATGCTAAAAGATGATTTCCCCGTTCAGAAAGTACCAACATATTATTATGTAGTTGTTATGTATAATTTAATTATTAATGCAACACAACAATACCAAGTATGGCTTCATCTAAGAACATTGGTCTCGGTCTGGGTCATGGCTTGCAGCGTCAGCAACGCCACGGATACATCTAAATAACATTGTTATGTGGAGGGCGAGTTACAGTCCACACAATATTATTGGGATAAATGAGCAAACCTCTCCCCAAGGTCCCGCGGCCCTGTGATCTATTAAGGCGCTGTCGTCTCGGATGGTGAATCTCAGAGAGTGAGGGTATTTTTTTGGGGAAGGAGAATGGTTGTGCTGACATCCTCTCTCAGTGCAATCCCTTGTCCTTATAGAGCGGAGGAAAAAAACAGCACCAGGGGCTGACTTGGCTGTTCCTCTGAGCTCCGTCATAAATCCGACTGAACATTTCTGAACATCTGTTGTGGATGATTAGCTCCATGGCTAGCTAGTTTGACCGCAGGGAGTGAGAGGCAGTGTGTGTGTGTGTGTGTGTGTGTGTGTGTGTGTGCGTGTGCATATTCAACGCCTTGCTGATTTAAGAACCAGAATTTTCTCCTGTTTATTTTCTACGAACCTCTTTCGGGAAGAGAGCGCGAAGGCCAAATTTGTTTTTTTAACTGTTTCATTAGCAAACTAAGTGTGTTGCTGGACATGTGTTAAATTGCCACGCCCCCCTGGGAATACATGAACGTTTCAAGGTCAAACTTTGTTAACCCCTTTGTTTCTGTGATAATGACATGGCAAATTGATTTTGAAATACATGCAGGAGTTCCATTTAAAATTCGAATTAGAGATGTTTGCCATGTCAGCCAGCTGTCAGGTTTCTGATTGGATGGCATATGAGCGCACATAAGGTCACATTCCTCCCCTGGAAGGTGGTCAATAGATAAGCCATGATAGAGTCTCTAAGCAGCGGGAATACATAACATCACGTGTACCTTTTTTTCTTCTGCATGCAGGTGAACTGCTAAGTTATCTTTCATTGGTCAAGGTTCGAAAGGTAAGGCCCCTCAGCCTCCTCCCTCTCCACTCTGAAATTTGACTCCTGTGACATCACACGGTGGGTTTGGCTTCTTTCAGGCAGTCCCCGAACACCCGCTCAGTGTGTGAACAAGCTCTGCCTCTGAAGGATCTCTCCCCAAGCCATATCACTCTCCAGCCACAGCTGGAAACATATAGCTGTGGGAGCCAAAAGACAGTTCCTGAAACGCTGAAAATGGAATAACTGAGCAGGAACCGGAGACTACTTTGTCTTAAAACAATTTTTTTTTATAAAACGTCGTTCAGGGATAAACTGTCTTGGATCCTGCTGGATTGTCTTTTCTAGGATTTGGATACTGCTTCTCTCCCTCTCTCTTTCTCCCTCTCTGGAATAAGAGCCTCACATTAAAAAGGAATTGGAGGATTTATTTATAAGTGGACCTAATTGATATGCATTGGTAAGTGTGAATTTTGCACCACAGCAATATTGCAATGTGCCAAAAAAATTAAGTCATTGCTGCTCAAAAAGCAAATGAGGCATGGAACATTCTTGGAAATTGACGGAGTTGCCCTCGACTGTGAACTTAATCTGTCTTTATCTGCCGCTGTGTTTTATTTCATCTCGGGATACACCTTTCTCTCCTCTCACAATAAAAGTAACAAAGTAAGTTGATGTGTTACACTTAAATGGTCAGGTATTTTCTTACTATTCTTTTGTCCGCTGGTCTTTTGTCCTTGCTCACTCTTGCTTGTTAAGCCAAAACAATAGTTTAACCTCGTCTAGGCTTAGCTCTATTGGCTGGCTCTCTGGCAAATTGCCCTGTCTGGTGCAAGCCCTCCCCTACGTATTCAGAGGACTTTGAATAGAAGGGCCATAGAATGTCCCCTAGCTACCGCTGCTAAGGTGAGGCTCCCTGCCGTTCTACTGCATTAGGCCTACACTAAGGCCAAACAACCTGTTTTTCCAGTTGTCTCTATCTCCCTGGGCAATCTGGAGGGTAAAGTTTCAGCGACAAGAATTCCAGCTTGAAGGAGACACTGAAAGGCTTTGAAATCCCACATAATTGTAGAGCACAACTTTTGGAAGTCACAAATTATGATTTTGTGCCTTTCAGAAGTACAAGTACAACTTTTTAGTCCTGTTTCTTGAACTACCAAAAGGTTTAAAGTTGTTTTTCTTTTACTGGAATGAACAGACAACTCGACCTAAGACACGTAAAAACATTCAAGAACTAACCAGCTCTAAATGTCCCCGTCAGCTTTAATGAAGTCTTAAATCCCATGTATCTTCTTTTACTACGACATAAATCTTTAGCCATGAGAAACTTTTGCAATGAGTTCACCTCGCTCGTAGACACAATAAATATGGCAGGTGTTGCACAGTACAAAGTACAAGCAGCCAGTGTCAGCTCGAAAAATATCCTTTTAGCAATTTGCTCTTTTCCATCAAAGGCGTCTCAAGTTTTCAAAGAACGTATTGTAGCCAACATATCTGTCTGGTTTTGTTTGGCTGTTGAAACTACAAGACTTCCCCACAGGTCTGTCTCACTGCAATGAGAACTTTGTATTTTCTCTTCCAGTCAAACCAAAGAATTCTTTCTTTATTGTTTATATATATATATATTCCTTTTGAGTTAACGATTCAGTTTTACAAACCTCACTGCGCAACACACCCTGTCAAGTCTTGACTTGAAGGGGTAACCCACACTTGATTTTAAGTAAAGTAATCTTGAGGAAAAATTCTTATGGACTCAAGTGTTAAGATGTCTGCTCAGCTGCTCGGCAGCATAAACAAACGAGACAAAAGACGGTCGGCCACGGCTATTTGCTCAAATAAAGCCAACTCCTGTCCACACTTGCTGACCTGCAGGTCGTCCTCCTTCACCTCTAGCATGCAGGCCACTGACCCCCCCCATTCCACTTTTATGACTGTGCCTCAGTCACTTCGTCACTGGCAACGATCCAGAGAAGCATTAAGTGATTTCTACGATGTGACCTGAGGAAATAACCACGGCCATTTGTGTACCACTGCTCTTTATTATATTCACTCAGCAAACATACAAATGATCCTTCTCTTTAATGACTACTTTGGCTAAAGTCTTTCCTATTGAATTACCCTGCATGGGACAGTCAATCACTCGTTCTCCCCCCCCCCATCGGATTGCTCAAAAGTAATTATTGGCTGAACATATGGATCTTTCCATAGAACTTGATTTCTCATAATTGCTGAATTGGTTGATGTGTAATGGCCTGTTAATGCATGATGGATCTTCTTAATCACTCTCGTCTCAGCCGGGACATGAAAGAGGTTGCTTACAATCACCGATCAATGTCTCTGAAGGCGATTGTGTCAGAGGAGCCAGACATTTTGTCTATGACGCATACTGTAAGCAGACAAAAAAAACTGCCAGCTTCTGCCAGATATTAAAGTTCAAAGCTTTGTCGTTGTAGTGACGTGTTTGTAAGAAAGTTCCAGGAGACCTGGGACCTTTTCTTTCTCTCTTCATTTGTCCGACTGTCAGGAGATGTTGCCTGATGGGGACAAGGTCGTGAGTAGATGTTTTATGATGACACGGTCTAATTGTCAATCCCCTGTTCTTTGCTAAATAACATGTTTATGCAGCGATGGGTGAGTGAGCAGGACTCGTCCCTTGTAATGTGCAATGTCACTCAGCGGCCACCGCCTGTGTGAAGTGCTGGCTGCGCTGATAGTCACTTTCTGGGCTCAGTTGTGACACTTCTCTCTCAAAGACAGTCCATCATTCATTGTGACAGGTGCTGAGGAGAAGGATTAGAAAATGGGGCTCTTTTTTTTCCAAAGCACTGTTGTTTTGACAATAACACTTTTCCTCAGCCGCCCCGAGCACAGAGCACATTTGATAGAACTAGGTCTGTGCTTTGACATCTACACTAGCTTGTTTAACACGGGTTAGGGCTTGGGCTTGAGATCATATCCAAATAGCGAGACAGGTTTATTTAAAGGTATGTTGTGTTATTTTTGCTGCCAATTAGGGATGATTGGAAATTGTCTTGTGAAAACCTACTATATCTGCAGGAGTGCAGCCTCCGCTCCCATCTATTCAAAGTGATATGAAAATAAGTGGATCTTAGTGCTCAGGCTTAGATCATATTCAGCTCTTACTTTCCTTCAGCCCTCTTCATTTTACTATTCTTCTACTACACATTCTATTCTTCTCTTTTAAACGTTTCCGTCTACATGTTATGCCCGGTTCTAGCCGGCCATCAGAGGTCTGTTATTTGCTCACAGCCTTCCACCTTCCATTTAAAATCTTAGCTCTATGCATTACAGCCATGAGTTCCTCAATGGGAACACAAATCCGCTTTGTCAGAGAGGACATTTCCCTCCTTGCACAAAACTCATTTCAATTCCACATCATCCCATTACGCCTCCACATTGATTGAAACAGCCTCCATTTTCAGGGGCAGCTGCATTTTTATGTGCTCTGTATGTACGACAAGGCCAAAGCTTGTGCTTGTGTGTGTGAAATGGGCAATGATGCAGGTTGGAGACAAACAGGGACCATGACAAATAACTCACATATTCTGCTTTGTTTCAAAGTATTTTCTGAGCACAGGAGACGACTTTGGGTCACTGCTCAGTGGTCACTTGCATGACACTGTTTACCTCCTTGGTTTTATATAAGTGAATTAATGTAAGGCTAATATCTCATACCTTAACAGTTTACTTCTGCAGAAATACAAGGTGAGCGTGTTTGCCTGTGAGCTGGTGTTACAATAGAATTAAAGGTTGCTGCTTTACCTTGGTCTTTAGTATGAGGGTATAACTGCGATGCTAAACTGCAGTAAAGCAAATAAAATTGAATGTAGGCATGATTTATTCGGTGCTTCGTTCTGGGAGCATCATCGTGTGGTTGATTTATACTTCTCCCTTCGCCACTGTTTGCTCAGCTTCCCTATTTTTTCAAATGTCTGGTTTAAACATGGCATTCTATGTGATTACTTTACCCGCTTTCCTCTGACTTTCTCCTGGATTATGACTTTTGCTGCCTCTCGCTGTCCATAAGATGGCATCAAATGGTCCTGCTATACACAGGCTGCTATGTAGTCATACTAGCACCTGAGAGCAGAGCACGCGTGTCGCATGTTGTAGAGCGTGACGTTCAGCATCAGCTTAACATTTAGCTTGCGTTCCTCTTGCTCTTCATCCTGAAACACAGACAATGACGTTACCTCCTTCAGAGGTCCCTGGCTTGTTTTGGGAAGATGGATGGAGATTCATTTTGTTTCATTATAGTGCCTGACTTATTTATAGCCTGCCTTTGCAGCGCCTGTTGGCCCACTGTGGCCCTGTAAGGATGCTGGGGGCTGAGGCGTTGATGAAACATTCCTGTGTCCAGGGGGTATTCTCTGAGGGGAGCACTGCTTGTTTAAGGGAGGGCAGCCGGGTGACAATGTAAGAACCACGGGCAAGGCCAGTGAAATCTAATTCTACCAGCCCTGCCCTAGCTACAGCATTCCTGCTTGAGAGCTGTACCCTACCAAAAAGTCTGGCACTGTGGGGGTGTCATGCCATGTAATGATACTTAACACCCCAGCAACACGGGAGAAACTATATAATTTTATCCTGTCCTATGAATGTCGTTATCACAAAAATAGCATTCGGCAGAACTTGATTTAAAAAATAAATAAAAGACACTTTCATATTTTACCTGTGCACAGTTTGGAGTTTGGAGTGCCACAGCACCAATCCCAAACCTTTATCTGGATCTCCCCCTTCAGCCTCAGAGATTACTGCCTCACAACCCTGGAGCAGGGATGCTGTCTGCCTGGTAATTTGATGGCTAATCCCCTGCCTCTTCCCTACAAATCTCTTCCCTGATAAAGGGGTTGCTTCTACATTAGTAAACATGGGAGACTTGGCTGCCTTGGCTGACTGTCAGACAAGGGGAATGGTTAAGGGAAGGGGAAGGAGAGAAATCACCAGTTGCCCCTTTTTAGTCAATAGGACAGGCCCTTTACTTCTTCTCCAGTAAACACGTGAAGACGATGTTTATATACAAATTAAGTCAATAATGTATGTAAGAACATGTTGGTTTTAGCATGACAAAAATAATCCCTTTGCTGAGTACCTTTACGAGGCTGGTAGTTTTCATTTTTATGGATTGTAAGTGAGCTGCCAGTATCTCAAAGCTTTACAGAGTCCATTGTTAATGCACATTCATTCTCTTTTTGACCCAAATATTTGATCCTAATGATCAGTGTGCTACTGTCACGGCTAGAAATGATGGCTCACTTAAAAGGAATCCACTTCCTCAGATCTTTCTTCACAGGCTCACACTGGGCTGTAGGGACTGACTACATGACTGAGCACCGATAGATTCTCGCCTGTAGTCCTCATAAGACTTTTATTAGGAAATGTTAGCCTATGCCCCCTTACATGGTTTCTGTTTTCTGGATGTCTGCTTCCCTCCCGTGATGGTGCATCAACAAAACACGAAGCCTGAGAATAAAAACTGATGCCTTGTGCCCAAACACGCTCAGCCAGGTTTAACTGCACCTGGCGAGACAGCGAAGAACCAATCTCTGAAATAACTTCAACTTGATGACTACAACAGTGGCTGTGATGGCTTCTCATTTGTTGAGCTGACAGAGGCATTTTAGGCTTCAGGGTGGATCTGGTTAGGTGAGTGACGGGTCCTGTCCCTGCGTGTCTTTCTGTGTGTGTAACGGCCTGGTGTTCACTCTAATCAGTGTCAGGCAGTTAGATGATATGTCAGGAAGGATTTGGTGAGATCTCTGTTTTCAGCACATTGCAGACCAGTCAAACATCACCACTAATCAAATGAGCTGCGGTGTGGACGCAAAGTTTTGCACATTTGTCCTTTTTTGATTTTGTAATCAATTTTGCCGAATGCGAGCGCCACACTTTCCCGACTCTTCTTACACGTCCTTGAACAACATATGCATATTGGTGGGTCACAGCACAAGTTGATTTTGATGATTATTTGATGATTAACATTTCAACAATGTGATTTTATTGCTTCAAGTGACCCCATTTGTAAGTGTTACTGATTGTCCTTGAATGCCACTTGTTTTTATTTGCAATGATTAAATCCCTTGAATTTTTAAAACACACCAGATTTCCTGATTGGATGAATTTTCACCGGCACTGAATCACTAAAGAAGCTCTTATGTAGATTTTGGATGAAGTGGATTTTCATCTAACTATTTGATTAGTCAGTAAAATCCTATGACTCACAATCAACCCAGAATTTCTCTAACTGGATGTGTCGAAGAGATTTGTGTGTGCACGCGTGTGCATGTACACTGTGTGAGAGAGTGTGTGTGACTGTCTTGTTAGCCAAGCTACAGAAAAGCGACTCTACGCTGGTGGTAATTGATAGTCTGGAGGCTGTCTCAGCTGCAGGTAAATCCTATCTGCAGCTGTACTGGGAGGCAGAGGGGTGGGGAAGGAAAGGGAGTATAAATAAGTCTTTCAAGGACTAAGGATTTCAGAATAACTAGAGGGATGCTAGGGGGGAGGACACGAAGAGCAGATAGCATAGCTGAAAGACAGAGAGATAGTGGGAGAAATGTTTAATATGAGGTTTTCGTAGGCAGTTAAAATTTCTTCCGGGATAGCACCGGCTTAAATGTACATTGAGGCTGTATTTTCTCAAGAACACCGCTCTGAAGAACAGAGTATTAGCCCAGGTCTTCTTTGTTCTGTATCCACTGCTTGCCTACACACAAAGCAAAGTGCAGGAGCTTAGAGGTGGCTTTTGTTTCCACCAGATTCTTTGAGTAAAATTAAGTCCCCTGCTTTGTCAGGGGGGATGTACAGTTGAGAGAAATCAAGAGGAAGCCAAAAAAGAGGAGAGCGCGATGGAGAGAGATTGGCCACGGTGAGAGATTCATAGGTAGTAATGAGGCCATCGGAGGAGTGCAGGTCGTCGTGTTGTGGCTCCGGCCTGTCAGTATAATGGACCTGGCTAGTCAGCTGGCAATCGATCGTATTGCTCACAACCTTGTCCTCCTGTTGTTCCTCGCTCTCGCTGTCTGTCAACCTGCCATGCTGAGATTGAGGACGAAGCAGAATCGTCCCCCAGACGACAGATACAGTGTGCAGTTACTTTCTCATTACCTGTGAGGTGGCCTGGGGTAAGATGTGGAGGAAGGCAGGCCTGACTCCACATCTACAGAAAGCATTGACAGAAAGCCACCGGAGTAGCATCCTAATTGATTCCTTATTTGTTTATTTATTTATTTTCCTTTTTGCCCATGGCCAGTCACTATCAGCATTAGCGATGTCTTGAGAACCGATACATCTGCTCCAAGTTGATGCTTAAATTCTACGTCGGGGGGGGGGGGGGGGGGGGGGGCGGCCTTGCACTCGAGGAAATATAGTTGTTAGTGCATTGTGTTTGTAGCCCCAACTATTTTCTTACATTCATTTTTGCAGGTTTCCCAGGTGATAATTCCTGGATCTTAAAAAATTAATTTAATTTTAAATGGAACGGATATCTATGAGTGTGTGTAGTTCCGTGCAGATTGAAATAAAATTCCTAATCTGTAGAATTAAAATGTGATTTCATGAGGGAACTGTCGGGCCCTGGCGGAAGTATGCACTCTACTGAATGACATTTTGCTCTTGTATCCAATTTGGTTTTGACAATCATAGAATTTCAATGGTATTTGTACCAACCACCGAATTTCTGAAATTTTGAGCTTCCCAGTCATATTTTTTTTCAGTTGATGACAAATTTGTAGTTGTTGTCTTTTCTATCCACAGCACCAGAGAATTGTTGAATAAATTCCATTACTAGCAAAATACAGTTTTCCGAAGATGCTCAGCGAGGACAGCAATGCCAAGTTAAGAGTCTGCATCTTTAGTTTATTTCTCTTTGGGCACATGTGCAGTCGTTAGAGGCATTGTAGATGTCTGATGATCGTGGTCTAAGCAGAGACACCCAGCTTCTCTCGCCCTTCATCCACTAGCCCCTGCCTATGCCGCACTCATCTCTTTTACATTTTAAATCCTCAGGCCTCCGGAGAGCGATGGGGATATATGGTTCCATCTGCTCCAACAGACTGGCTCATGGCTCACACAAAGAGAAAGAGACAGAGAAGGAGACATGGCCAGAGAGAGAGAGAGAGAGGAGGAAACAGGGGGGATGGAGAGAAACACTGTCAGAAAGACAGAACAGCTTATTAGAATCAGCCTTTTTTCTCTAGTTAGACAGGGACTGAGAGGATAACTGCCTGGAAAAGAAGGCAGGGAAGGAGTTGGATTAGGGCCTCAGGGATCCTCTTTTTCTACATTTGCAAAGGCAACTAACCCATGTTAAATCTGTTAGGACTTAACTGATTCAGTTACACCAGTGCTATCTTTTCTTTGTGTAATACATAGGGTCTTTTTTTTTTTATGTCCCCCAACAGCATTTGTTTGTGTACCTTTTTTAATTCCTCCAAACACGTTTCTCGTCGAGGGGTCCTCCTTTCTAAATCCGACCGTATGCTTTGCCTCAGACACCATCAGGCAGACTGTTTCTGTTCCTCACCGCAGATGCCTGATTATAGAGGAGGTGCTTTTCTCAGCCCGGCCTGCCTTAGTTCATCCCTTCCCTGTGTAAACACTAGGTTTATTCCTCTGTAGCCTTAAACCAGGGCGGATTTGGCCCTATATTTATCCACTTCATCTCTAACGGAAGACAAACAATCCAGTGTAGTATAAAAAATGTATTCTGTCATAGAGTGAATGTCAGCGAGTTACATGACGCATCTCTGTGTTTAGTGGTTGAAGGGAATACGATTTGTGTAAAAGGATGAAGTGAGATAGTGAGCTGCTTTCAAGATTACTGGACCAGCACAGACAATCCACCCAGTGCTCATGAATGAGTGAATCATCTCGACTATCTGACGAATAGTTAATAGTTGCGCTCTGGCGAATCCATTCATTTCCACATTTGAAGTTCAATGGTAATACAATGTAATGGGTTCTAATCTCTGTAGAAATATAATAATGCACATATCAAGGTATAAAGTATAATTCTGTCCAAATACCTGAAATCAAATAGCATAGCCCACCGGTATGTGACAGAGGGCTATGCTATTTCATTTGCATCATTTTCTTGCAATGACTATGCATATTAAAGGAATAGAAAGGCCACAGGGAAAATGTCTAACACTCTCACAATATACATCCTGAAATAGCCCAAGCCCCAGTGCAAAGTACTGTGGCAAACAATCACACGAGTTGCTGCTTTGTCAGCGAGCACTGAGGCCACAGCTTCTTTCACATGTCAGCCTCTGCAGGGTCCCTGCTGGCCAAAGAGCTTCTGTCCCAGGCCGTTACAGTCACTAATCTGGCCTGACACCAAGCTGATTTATAATACCCCCTACCCTAAGCACTGGCTGACTAGAGGTAATTGATTTAGAACAGTGTAGACACCTGCTGAAGAGTATGAAGCCCTCCGAAGCCCCATCGCATGCTCACTCACAAAGTTAGGCTCGATATTCTCACCTCGAAGCCACCTGTGAGAAATATACGCTTAAAACTGAAGATAAAGGGAAAGCTTTCACTCAAGTTGGGCAATACCACCGAGAGAACATACTTGCACAGTGTGTATTGTATTCCATATCTTCCCATGCTCCGTTGTAGTTCTCCAGTGCCTAATTTTTCTAATACGTCAGCTCTCTCCGGCTGCTGAAAATCCACCAGTGATAGATCGGCGGATTGAGCTGAGCCCGAACAACTACCTGTGTTTGGCCAGCTATTGATCTATGAAGCCCTGTATTTGCCAGTCTCTCTGCTCACATACCTTCACTGTTTGTCTTTTACTGGCGGAGACGAGGCCTTCTGCCCAGGAGGTGGCGAGGGAGGGGGTGGCTGAGGTCCTCTCTTTGGTGTAAGGGAGGGGGGGAGTCAGTGCCTTCTGTGTTGCCTGCTTAGTCATTTTATGGCACCATCTGTCCAGGAGCAAACTGTCGAGTGCCGACGTCTTAGCCCATATCTCTTGCATGACAGCGTGAATTTCCTTTATATATATATATGCACATCTGCTGTTGAGAGTGCATCTCGGTTTATATTGCTAATTTAATATTCGGCCATAGCACATAACCCTACTTATGCATTTATTAATTTTTTAAGTTCTGTCAAATTAAAGCAAAAATTTAATAAATAGGTTTCATCTTTTTTTCCAGTCTGTGAACTAGGACAAAGCTATTGGCTTTTAGAAACCCTGAACTTCACTTAATACAAGGCTTTGTTGTTTTGTAATTGTCTCCATTTGTTTTATTTAGGCTCTAGTTTTGAAGAATTAAACATTAGCTTGAATGATAACATAAAAGGACAGATAAGTAATAAAGAAAAATGTATACATACAGTAATGATAATACCTAAATATAAGTAGAAGTGTCAAAGCAATCCTGTACACAAGTCAACAAATAGGATGAATTGTATGAGCAACATTCTTATTCCATACAAAAACCATTGGAATGTAAGTATTCTTAAACCAAACTGGTTTATATTCTGTCGACATGGCTTCTAAGATCGGTATCACTTCACAATGAGCAGCTTCATACAGTCGATTGTTCCAGGTATACACAGCATTGCTTTTATTTGATGAATGTCTGTTTTGCATTGAGTCTGCTTTTTGATTTATTGCCGGCCCTTTGCCCAGCACTTTGTAGTGCAAGCCATTTTCTCGTTGCTCCGCAGCCCGACAACTCCAATAATCGCTCTCCAATAAATTCAAATGGAAGTGGCACTCTGGTATGTCTCTTCTACTCTGTGTAATACACATCAGAGTAATACATATCACCTTTCATTTCCAGATTGTTTTGTAGCCGCAGAGATTGGTAGCCCCCCAGAGGTGATTGTAAATCCCCCAGTTCAGTTCAGAGGTAATTTATGAAGGTGCTTGAGTTTTGTTAAATGTTCACTCGACCGGACTAAATGCTGATCGACGGCGAATCACATGGTTTTGAGCCAAAATGCCACGGTCTCTGCTTTCTGTTGAGAGGCAAGTTTGTGCCTGTATCAGGAGATTATCAGGAGCATGGTGCATGACGACTCAACCCTCACACGTCACAGTTGACGTCACAGTGCGTCATGTTGACTCGGTCATTTCTTCTTAATATCTGCTTACATTTCACATGGCAGTTGTGAGTTATATATAATTATTGACGTGTCCTATTTTAACAACCCGATTGATTTCTCTGAGTCATCCACACAGACAGACACTTTACCCGTGTGATTTATAACATGGGAGCTTTCATTGTAGGTCACCATAATCAGCACTCCCTACTTTCTATTGCTCAACTTGAGGATGTGCACTCGCCTGTTACGGGCGTCTTTCAGTTTCTCAATCTTCCTCTCGGCAGTAAAGCGTTAACAATTAACTCAGTGGAATCAGCTTGTAAACAGAAGTGCTCTAGAAGTCAATAGGTCTCAGGACATTACCCTTTGTTAGGTGGATTTCAGCGTAGCTCTGTAAAAAATTCATGCACCACTGAGTATGCGGATACAGCGAGGCTTTTCAGAGTAAGAGTGAAAACCTAATTTGGTTACTTAACACTTTTCATTTTACAGTATGTGGCTCACTAGTTTGCAGCTATTCTCATGGGGTCTTGGGGTGTGCTTTCGCCAAAGAGGCAAAAAAAAAGAGAGCACAGACTTGTGAGGCTGAGCCTTCCAGGGCATGGAGAACTAATCAAGGGCCAAAACACTGCTGTCGAAATTCAGCTTGTAACTGTGTTTATGGAGCCGTTGCAGTCTGTGCCAACACAAACCTCGCTGGTCTTGGTTTATCACCTCCAGAGATGGCCGTGATTAGCTCCACACACTGCCAGCCATATATCTCCACCGTCCCACCTCCCCACGCTCAGGATGACCCATTAAATGGAGATGGAGAAAGAGAGACAACGTGAGTAGGAGGGATGGGAACTGTGGAGAGCAGAGATACTACCTGTAGTTAGTGTAATAGTAGTGTTTGCTCAGCTTCTGGGTGCTCTGTGCGTAGCTCTGTTGCATTGTTTGTGGGCCACTACCTCCAGTTGGGTGGCCACTCCCTTGCCTCTCGCAAACACAGGGTAATAACTTGAATGACAGGCACCAGATGTGTGTGGTAAACAAGCAAATGGCATAGGTGTGTACTTTTCATTATACCGCCCACAAAAGCTCCATTGTCCTCTAAAGTTCACCTTTTTTATAATGTTCAACATCCATTGTTCTGCTTTTAATATGCTCACTAAACGTCTTCTGCCTGTTATGCTGTATATATAGAGTGTGTATGTTTTGCTCTGCAATATGGAGACTCCCCAGACACTCGAGACTCCAAAGCCTCTTCTTAAAGGACTTGGAGAGTGGATGCCCTCCAGTGACTGGACATTTAGGGTTATTTCCTATTTACCTTCTTATCTCTTCCACAGTGTCTTTGTGTTTAGAGTAAACACTGCCACCACAGAATTCTCTCTCTCTTTCCCTCCCTCTCCTTCCCTCTCTGTATATATATATATATATATATGTTTAGGATATATGATCTTGACATCTTGACAAATTGGACTGAAGCCCCAGAGCTACACCATAAATTGTTTTTAGCCTGGTTGCAAACCTCTGAAACACCACATACATCTCACATTTTTTTGTCTGGCAATTCAGAGTAATGATTTCGGTGCAGCAGGTTGTGAATGGCTGTTCCTTAGCAGCGGTTAACGGGGCTACGAAGCTCCAGGCTTGAATTTATTTAACACATCCTCCCCCTTTGTTTCGTCAATACACGTCCAAGGCTTAAGTGATAATGAGGTGGATGGATCAAACAAATCTTTGACCTTGCCTTTTCTTATTTTTCTATATTAGGGCCCTCTAACCTGGGTAATCATCTAATTGGGTTTGCATACTCTAACTAAACTACACTTTTTGAAAATATGCAAGTCTTTGGCAGATGTTGTGAAACGCTTATTTATAAAATATTAGTTGTGCACTACAGTTTTAAACTATTAATTAAGATCATCCACTGTAGCTGTAAAATAATTTAGCTCCTGAATTCATCCTGACTAATTATTCATCAGGGTCTGAGTCTCTGCGAGATAATCAGGACGATCTTTTTAGCCATAATTATACCGGGGTAACTCTTTATCTCCCACACATTTCCCTCTCTTACTCTGACACAAAAAACAGGTTTCAGAATAAATCATTTACAAAACATAAGCATACACATGCAATTTTTTTCCGAGGGCAGACATCCACCCCTACGTGATCTTACTGTTTTCCTCTCGCTCTCCCACATAATGACAAACAGTGTCTTCCTGTGCTCTGAGCCACTTGCTCTGATTCTTTGGATCAAACTGCACCATTTCCACGTTGATGCCCCGTCCTTCCCTCCCCGGCTCCTCCACCGCAACACAAATGCACATTGGGGGCACGCATTGTCCCGTAGTGTTTGTGTGGGTCTGGGAGGCACCGAGCTGCACTGGGATGAATAAGTAGCTAAATAAATAAAGAATAAACCTCGCTCTAGGAATTTGTCTCATTGAAGATGAAAAGCATCTCCCTCTCTCTGGCATCTGCTGTGAAAGATATCCCTCCACAGCCAAGGGTTTGGAGCACGGCAAGTAGCCAGCTCTATCAGCCCCGCTCACTCTATCTACCCACCGACGTGAACCAACGCAACACTGGCATACATAAAAATGAGTGTCAAAACACATTTGTCAGCCAACAAACTTGATGTGAGTTGTGCTCATTTTGCAGAGCAAACTTAGGGCATAAACGTTAAATAAAAATGGGGCCTGAATGTCTTAAGATCTGGCTGCAGAGTGGGGGTGTGATCCAGTTCTTTGGCACCCCGACCGGGGTTATGTTTATCTTTTTTCTCCAACAGACTGCTACAGCTTAACACAGCAACAATGAGCTGCAGTCTCATTATCAGGGAAGGTGAAGACACGGATGGAAGGTTTTTATCTAGAGGTTTTAAATTATTAGTACCTCTGGAACATCTACATGCAGGGAAGAGTGTAATACTGATTGATACAATCACAGCATGAACCTTCACTGACAATAGATGATGTTGGCTGCATTCACCGTTTTTGATATTCATTAGATGCAAGGCAGGTTGCTTTGGAAATAGATTCGGTAGACCTGAAGCCTAGAGGCCCGTTCCTGTAAGGATCAAGCAGTGATGAAGATGTAGCCGTCAATGATACCTGTCTGCAGCTGCTCATGTGAGGAATTCTCATCATCTCAGCAGTGTCTTTCTCTTCCATTGCCAAGTAACTGAAGTAACTTCTCTGCAGATGAAGATAATGAAACACGGAACGGTACATTGCTACATAGCCAATGTCAGCCACGACTTGTTTACCAGCTGAAACACGGGGAGTTTAGCATCAACAGTTTAATTTCTTCATTCTCCAAGATCTGTTTCTAGAGGCCTAAAGCAAAGTCAGTGTTCCCCCGGGTTCTATTTCCATCACTTCTTTTATTTAAAAAAGGCTAGCATGCTAACCCGTTAGCCCTGGCGCATCTTGTCACTTTCTGATAGTGAGTCACCACAGCAGCCAGTCCGCCCTGAAGAAGAAACGCTGCTCAGAGGGCGCGTTGTAACCTCCTCGCCTTTAAAAGCAGAGACTGCTGAAGCTAATGGCAAGTGACCATCACCACCACCCTCTCCCGGCCATAAACACACATTTGGCAAAGGGGAAAAACGAACATACAGCGCCTGTAAGATTTTGCGCTCCCAAGAACCTTGCCTCACTGAGTGTTTTCTTTCACAAAGAGGGTGGTCGAAGAGGTGTCGGTGTGTTTCCACATCACACATTGAAAACACGTGAGTAATGGGCTGCTCAACACCTCCACAGGCTTAAGAATGGAAAGGTTTTTTTCCACTAGATACTGGGGGCATTGTGTTCCTGACACTCCAACTTATTTAGCCGAATTGAATAGACCAAAGCTGACCGGCCACCCAGCAAGCCTGGAGATATTGCACATTGTGAGCGCCTCTCTTTCTCTTTTCACAAATATCAGTATTGTTCAGGCAGCCACTATAAACTGGGCAGTGAAACTGAACAGATGAGCTGAGAAAGTCTTCAATTCCATTCCAACAGGCCTCTTGTAAAAGCTCTGTACAGAATCATTGTCGCGGAGCCCTTGAAGACAAAAGTAGGGCTACTTTGAAACTTTTGAAACTTTTCTCATTTTGGTTCGTTTTTTCTTCTGTTGTCTTCTGGAGATACTGCTTTAATTCCATCAAAAGAGAGATCTCTATCTTTACCATACAGCGGCCTGCTTGACTTTGCTATGATGACTCATCACAGATGGCCATGGGCTAGAGAGTCGGGATAAGAAATTTAGTTAGCTGAATTTATGGGGATGCACAGTTACTTTGTTTGTAACAGCATTAGACATCTAAACTGCAGGCTATAACAAACTGGAGGTAATTGATCTCAATCTTATCAGTGGGCTTCGTCATTTCCTACATTAAATCCAATTTCTTAAAAGACACAGAATCAGTGTGTGTGCTGTCTGTTTTGAGGGATGGCCTTTTTTTGTTTTTGTCTCCACCTTCTACTTAGAGTGATGGAGATGTGCTCTCTGTTTTATGGCTCGGTCAGTTAGGGTTAATTTGTCGTACACCTGCTCCTCCTTTGTTGACCAGTCGTGTGTGTGTCCCCTGGGCTGTGTTGCGTGCTTGGTTATGTATGCATACATGTTGTCATTGAATGAGATCATGGCACTTTGTTGATTCGAGCCCATCTGGAAGACACAGTTTCAATTTCTTAATGGGGAACATTAAGTGGGCGGCGGTCCCGTGGGACTAATGTTCAGGAGGTCCTCTGGGTTTTTGACTGATCCTCACCGGGAGAGGATGACTGAGAAGCTTAATCCCGCGTCCTGACCTCCCCTTTGTCCCTGCTATTTCTTCCCATGAATTCGCGCTGCCCTGCGTTTCTTCTGGAACTCTTGTGCTGATGTAGTCTCTGCGTGTTACATTCGCTCCACTTGTATTTTCCTCTGCCCCGAGCAGGGTTTTGTTGTGGTTATTGGGTGCCTTGTTTATCGCGACCAAAGATCCCCAGTGTTGTGCGCTGTTGTTTTCTTTACAAGTATACAAAATTCCAGTCTGCTTTGGTTCTGCCTTGCGACTTGTTTTTGATATTTTCTGCTTTACCGTGTTATTATGTTCATTCAAATATATGCAAATGTACGGTGAGTCTGAATACTAATGTTTTCTCTCCTTCTCTGCCTGTGTTTGCTCTCGCAGGTGTTAGTCTTTGATCCTGTCGGAGTGGGACGCATCGAGCAAGGGACTGAGGAGGGAGCAGTGCCAACTTGGAACATGGTGCCTAATATTCACCTGGCAGTGCCCCTCCTGCCCAGAGGGGCGTTGCTGTTCCTGCTACTCTTCAGCTGCATCGTGTTCTCCTCTGTGGCAGAGAGTAAGTCAATTCATTCACACAGGAAATCCTTAATACGCTTAATAGGCTTAATAAATTGCACTTTGCACTAGTTTCTTTTAGCAGGGACCAACATTATCAAAGCTAAACGTAACCCAATACATCATGTTAATACGTTGCCTAAGACAATCAAGTTTGATCTATAAATTGTTTATAAATTAGAAGGATTACACAAAAAACGACTGGAGGGATTTCTATAAAAAGGTAGAATCCACTAACTGTTGGTGCAGATAAGGAGGAAGGATCCTTTATTTTTCCTTCACTTTCTTTAACATCATGAGATATAAGACATAACATTGTTCTCAGAGACTAATTATAGGATCTTAATGTAAAAAGATCTGGCAGGGTTAGGGGACAGATATTTACTAGTGTGGGCACTTTGGTTTTGGTTTTCATTGTTTGTTAGTTCCCCGGATTATTCAAAAACCACCAAATCCATGACATTTTGTGAAGGGATACAACCCAAGGGAGAACCTGTTTCATTTCTGAGTGGATCTGAATAAACAGGCAGATTCAGGATTTATTTTTACTTTATTTAATATTGAGAGATATGTATGCACTCTCAAATTGCCATTCTAGTTATGGATTCATGCAAATTCAAAATAAAATACAGATTATATTTAAATTAGGTGTCTTTGGTGGATTCCAGGCAAACAGAAATATCTCCCCCTCCACTGCATGCCCCAGAGTACATAGAGCCTTACCATGTGCACTAAAAATAAGTGTACAGTGCATGCAGTGAAGCTCCACCGGCCTCTGTGCTCGCCTGTCAATCTGAATGAGGCTTTTGGCTGGAAGGAGTACTCTCAGAAAGATGTCTCGCCATTCCCGTGCCTTTGGGTCTCGGGGGCACTGCTCTGCCAAAGACGGGGTCAGGGACAGAATTAATTCAACACATGACCTCACCTATAGTGCTGTCACTGGGTCACTGTAATTCAATTATACCCCGACCCCTCCCATTCCTCCACCCGGCCACGCCAACTGCCCTGTACTCTCGTACATGGGCCCAATAGGATTTGTTTTCCGTACCCTTTGCCTCCTCTCACTCAGCCCCTTGTCTCTCGCAGTGTGTCTGGAGTTTTGCACAGTTTAGAGTTGTGAACCTGACCTTGTAGAAATGTTTTGCTCTCCTGTCTTTGTTCTGCTGGTTCAGCGAGACTGTCTTTGTTCTGCTCTAAATGGGATTAGACCAAATCCGACCTTGACTGGAGTAGTAGTGGTCAAGTAAGACGAGGAGATTTGCCCTGAGATTACTTCATACCTAGAGTTGAAAGTGCCATGTATCTGACTCAGGTACGTTGGCAGTGCCTTTCCCTGTGCGCTCAAAACCACAGTAGTGTGTTGCTAAACCTCTGATTCTTCCCTGATTCAAAATAACAAACTCTGAATCGCTTTAAAATTCACATTAAGTATGAATAGCTGATGATTAATAATCTTTCATAAAGTGATTGAATAACTGCAAGATATTCTTTGGGCTATGAATAGGAGGCATCCTGCTTCTCTTGACAAAGCAAATAATCTGCAAAAAGATCTGCTTAGTCAGTAATTCATTTATTTATTCGCTCACCATATTTATTGTCATGTTATGATGTGTACCTGTGCTCCTCTTTACCTTCATTTTAATTGCCACCAAGGGAGGAAACAAGATTGATTCAGCTGCATTTGCTGTGTAGAGATTATGGAGGAAAAGGTACTGTCGGGGGCATAGGAGGTTCCAATACATTATTTAAAAGTGCTGATTCTGTCAGATGCACAGTGCAGAGTTTGGATGCGACCTTGATTATTTAGCTGTAATGCTATTGGGCTGTTTTTTAGTCTATAATGTCCAAAGATAATTATTTTTCAAAAATGCAGGACTGCCGAAGCTTTAAATTATGAGAAAGACATGTTTTGTGACAGTATTTTCTGCCTTCAGGACATTTTAAATATATACACTTCATTTGCCAGAGTTAAATATACACATACACCTGAACATGCTGTAGTTTGCTGGACAAAACGTTTAACTGTGTCCCGCCTTTGAACAATGGCTTCTTGTGGACAATGTTTTACTTAATCCTTGCTCTCTGTCTCCGTGAGAGCAGAGTCCCCCCCCCCCCCCCCCCCCCCCCCGGTCTCTAATTTCAGTAATCGTACCATTTACCTATAAAAACACAGAACCAGCCTCTTCATTAACAGATAGAGATACTCTGCTGTGTCGTGCTGTGACAAGCTGGGACGAGCCTTTTTACTGAGGAACCTCCGGGACACTGATACTTGGATAGGGGGACAAGAAAAGGAATTTCATCTTAAAAGGGAAGATAAAAGAAATAATAAGTTGGTTAAAAAGCCTGGCTCTGTTCTGAGGTTAAACTAGGGTTGTAGTTTAATGAAAGCACATGTTGGAAAAAGATGTAGACCTGCCATTATGATAAAGGAGTCTTTCTGTAAAGCCAACAGACATAGAATTAAAATAAGACAGTTGGGGGGCAAAAATAACACCTACCACTAATGGCAGGGTTGTGTGCGTTTGGGGTCTGTAATTTGTATGCCACTTAGTTATGTGAACTTGATAGTTCTGGTTTGGATTTCCTGTATTACAGGGCAGACACCAGACAGATATTATGGGCGGATAGTGCCTGGCAAGGCTCTGATTACATGGGTTCAGTCTGGTGTCCTTGTCTCCCCGTAGCAAAAGCTGTCACAGATGGCAAATGTGCGAGCAGGGTTGAGCCATCTCCCCTCATAAAAAACTAAAGGTTATTCCATTTACAGTGCAATGTTTGCTGATTTAGGAAGGCCACATTTCAGAGGTTGTTGTCTTACTGTTCGTTAGGCACGATTCCCAAGCTGCGACAATTCATAATGATCAACACCACGAATACAGAAAGTGCCCCAACCAGTAGCACCAGTGACGCTCTGTGACATCATTGATCCTCTATCGCCATTAAGTCAGCTCAGAATACAGTGTGATTACTGCGAGTGCTGATCTCAGACGTCTCATCGATCCCGGGGGAGCTCGGCCTAATCAACCAGCTCCTTATACAGCCTCCTGGTACACAATAGGCCACTGGCCCCCAAGGTCAGTCTCAAAGTCACACAGAGCCAGCACTTAAATGAAATGGTTATCTTTTTGTAGTGCTGTCATTGTGAGTTATTCCATTGGCTTTAATAAGCTTTTGATGTATGTGGCGCCTTCACGTGCCTCACATGTTGTGATCTCGGGCGGCTTTTCATGTGAGGTGCAGCAAGGCCGTCTTAAGTTTAAAGTGACTTTTCGTATCAAACCACAGTAAGACTCTCTTTTAGCATATTATTTGTGTTCCCCTATGTATCACAAATAGACTACTGGCAGTTTGTTTTACTTCTATAGACAATATCTTAGCCTTTGTGTGACTTCATCCAATCAGTAGCCCACAAAGAGGTGTCCCATGGGGATGCTATGCTAAATATAAATGTCTGTTAACGGAAATATCCCCAAATAACTAATAAAGTTCCCATTACGAGAATTCTAACAAGAAAAAGGGCTTTAAACACCTTGAATCCTGAAAACTGCCATGTACTACACAAACCCATAAAACAAGGTTCATGGATTGATCTGGCAATTTCTAAAGCGACTTCACCGGACTGACGTGATGGACGTGCCAAAGCGGTTTGGAAAGCAGCGGACAGACGGGGGAGACTGGGACTGGGTGGCTGCAAATTGGATTGTATTTTTAAGTGTCCATATGGTCACCCAGTTCAGAAAACTGAAAGGAAAAGGAATTGATTCTTTTTTAATTAAAAGTAACCATATCCACCTTGGAGAGCCACTCGGAGACTAATACAGTTAACACACAGCTGTGGTCCACACACATCATACAGACAGTAGCGCAGAGGGAGGCTGAGGAGGAGATAAAGCTAAACAAAAGAAGATGTTCTCCTCGGAAGCAGCGGGAGAAAGCAATATATATGAGAGGGAAACATCTGCAAGATAATATTTTGGAGGAATGCAATTTAGAAGCGGTAGAGATTTGATGGGAAGTTGTTTTCATAAGCCAGTGCAGCAGTGTCAGAATAGAAGGAGGGAGGGGTCACAGGGGGTTAATGATGTGAGATTAATAGTTTAATTAGGGAGCTCAGTGGCACGGCCAGAGGCACTCACCCAAACCCTCGGCTCTGTCCCGGTTTCGGCGATGCCACAGGACAACAAGAAGCGCCAGTGTCCTTCCAGAAAAGAGCAGATGGGGAAAGACGTTTTAATTTTCTGCTCATACTGACGGCTTTATTGACAAAACGCGACTAAATACCTCACTGCCAATTATAACTTATTGTTTATTACGTGCTCACTTAATCTTGGGGTATATGTATTGGTATAATCCAGTATTAGCAGAGATTTGGAAGAACTTATTTGGATTTAATTTGGGTTGAGAGATATTATGTGGGAAATGTTAGAAGCATCAAAGGATGCCCATACGCATCCCGATCTGTGATCAGATTCTTCTCAGAGAAATACAAGATAGCTGCCGTTAAATAGGGCATAATTGAATATACTTTTGGAACAAAGCACCCATGTATTGTTTACTTTTGCAGTTTCCTCTAAGGTACTTTTTAAAGGCAGTTAACTCAACCCCAACAGCCTGAGGACATGGTGCAGTATAAAACGTAGTCTGGTCTCTAGTGGGATCTCCTGTATTTCACGGATAAATGGTCACCTTAACTTTTTTTTAAAGCTCTAAATCATAAGGGGAGCTAGAAAGAGCCTGTTGGCGCCTGTAAAGATAGAATTCCTTTGTTGTTTTATGTCCCTACAGTAGCATAATTTAATTTCCTCTTCAATTTTAGCTTGCGGAGAGTTGAATTACTTAAGGCCTCTGCGCTGTGTGGCTGAGAAGATGAGAACAATGGCGGGGCTTCTTTGTGGTCTCAGAGGGAGGGGTAATCAAGGGGAGGTAAATTAATGAGGTTACTGGGGTCGCAGGGGGGTGCGTGGTGATGGATGATGAGCTAACCCCAAAATGGAAGCTCAGAAGAAGCAGGGAGGCATCTCCGCAGCTTAGCCCCTAACCCGCCCCCTCCCGGGATCGCTTAGCACACTTAACATTTTCCCTACACTGGTTTATTAATGTCAGAGTCCGAGGCCGGGGTGACCATTGGTCTTGGCGCTGCACCATTAACAAAACCCCCCCACCAGTTGCCTGAGTCTTCCTTTCGAACTCCCACAGCAGCTTTACAGAGTGGTTTGGATTTCCATTACAACGGTGTCACACTAGATGCTTTATTTCCATATTCAAGCCGTATTGAAAATGCACTTCTTCCCCCATCTTCATATTTTGTTTTGCATGCAAGTGTCCCCAGATCGACACGCAGCTAGCCGCCCACACATGCCTTCAAATGCGGCAGTCAGTCGTCCTTCAGTTTCTAGATGGAAAAAACACTTAGAATCACGACGGCGCAAATGAGAACATTTCATCAAGCGAGCTAAATGAGCATCGGAGGTGACGTAGCCCCAGGGTTATGCAGATGAGCTCCGCGGCTCTGGCGACACATTAGCAGGCTTTTCTTGGAGGCTCGGGTCACATACAGTACGGATTTGGTTTTGCATTTCACATTTACATTCTCCACATTGTGTTTCAGTCTTTACAGTGGGTTGTTTTTCAGTTAATTATATGGTGGGGCTCCAACCAGCAGGCAATTATGGTGGTTGCATCGCAAAAAAGGAAACCCGTAAAATGTAAAGTATAGTTTGCCCTCGTTTTATTACCATAATTTCAAAAACAGCATGAAGTTGTATATTTTTCAATGTGTAATGCAACAACACAAGTAGTGGTTTTCTCTTAAGAGCGGACAACAAAGAAAAACCCAGAGCTGTGTCTGCCTTTATCTAATGGCTGTTGAGACTTTCCCTTAAGGAATGAGGTGGGTTGAAAGCAGCCACAGGTAGTGAGTCATCTTTGAATAGATCTAGGTAGGGCGCCAGTTTAAATACCACAGGTAATATAAAACCTCAGACTCCCAATCGTGTGATACCAGGAACACCCACAATCCGCACCATCAAAAAAAAAGTACACAATGAAGCGTTTGTTCTTCGCGTGTTTGTTAAACAGTCGTTTTAAAAGCCTACTCCAGGCTCAGGTCACCGAAAGCACATTGTGGTTTTCAAAAAAAAATAAAAGTCATCCATTGACTGACAGACGAGAGGAGAGAGAGAGTGCAGAGTTGAGAGATGCCTCGCTCTTTCATAATCGGCTTGAGAAGATGAAAGCCATTACATTAATGTTGCTCACAGTGGGAAGAGAGGAGTGAAGGGTAATTGCACTTAGAGTTCCTGTTCTTCTCCACTGTCTTGAATAATTCACACAGGGCTTGAAGGCCTGATAGAAAGCTCGTCTCCGAGGTCTACGGGGTATTGAAAGTTTCATGGTTTTCCTTTTTTTATATTCTCCTTTTCAGGTTTAGACATTTTGTCTTAAGTACAGTATCCCAGTGATGACTAATCACATTGCTCTTGTGATTTCACCGAAGTTCCGATCAAACTTCAAATATTTAGACTGAAGTTATTTTCTCAGTCACCTTTCGTCGTGTACGCTCAGCAAGTTCACAGCGAGGCTGACTCAGCGAAAAACAAGCGGAGGAGTTGATGGACTACGGTGAATGGGCCGCTCATTGCAATTGCATCGCTCTTTATGACTCTTTATAAGGTGATATCAATTTAACAGATTCAAGATATTAAAATTTAAAAACTGGATAATAAAAATAAATCACCTTGACCTGAAATCCCTCAACTAAAGTGAGATGAGTATGTGAAACCCTCCCTGAAATGATTCAGTCCTTTTGTCGCTCTACAAAAATCTGTGCACATATACACGTGTCTTTTGGAAAAACAAAAAATAATAACAATGCTCCACGGTGTAAAACAGAAGTTCAGATAGCAAACATGATGTTTATTGGTTTAAACAAACAGCCTGAAGTGCAGTTGACTTTACCGGGGTAAATAACTCGCAGTGGAGGCAGCTTTATATGGAATTAATTGCAAACAAGTTGCATGCTAATGGCCTGAAAAGGCGTTAATGGAAGAGTTCCATTAAAACAACCACTGCTGATGCCATCAGACAAATTCCCACTAAGTGTTGCCTCGTGAAAATGATAACTTGCTGATTCATTATTAATAAGAATTAATGGTTTTCTCTCTGCCCCGTGTGTATCGATCCCTGATACTCTACACTCACACAGCAGCTCTCACCGGGCACTGTGGCGGGCTTGGGAATACACTAATTGTAAGCCACACAAGAGCTATTTGTTTGGCTCTGCCTGCTGTCTCTGCATTTATTACTAGCCCTGCTCAGAGGCCCAAACACACACACACACACACACACACACACACACACACACACACACACACACACACACACACACAGAGACGTGAGGTACTCATCGCAGAATAACAACCAAAGACAGAAGAAGAATGGAAGTAGAAGAAGAATAGAAGAAACAGGAACCCACCCGTCTTCACTCCATTCTCGAGTGAATGACGTCCACAGCAGAGCAGCAAGGAGAGAGGCCTGATTCCTGTGTTTACCGGCTAATGGCTGCTAGCTCCCTTAGCTAGAGCAGTCTCATCTTGTCGTGTGTGGCCTGAAAACAAATTCATTACACAAGGCCAGTTTATTTGCCCTTGACAAGGTCATCTACTGTTTGCTGTACAGGGACAGTTTGTCCTGACCATCTGTCCTGCCTGTCTCGTGCAGTGTCTGTCTGTCTATTAGAAGAAAAGCACACCTGTATCAACGCTGGAGTCTGGGAATCCCCCCCACATCTTTTCATCGCTCTAATGATCTGAAACCCCACAGATAGAACTGAAGGCATGGGGTTAACTGAGAGAAGCTGTTTAATCCCACACATGGAGCAGTCAGCCGCTCTGTAGTCTCCTTCAGTGCTGTCTAAGCCAGAATCTATACACACTTGTCAATACCGTGCCCTCTAGGTCAAATTTTGAATTCCATGTCAACAGAGCACACGTATGCATATTTGATATGAGGGGTATTACTCCTGCCTCTGGCACGCAAACTAAAACATGAACGCTAAACCGTCTCATTTTGTTCTAAGTTTTTTAAACCTTAAGCATTAACATGGGTTAGAATTAATTTCCCAAATCACTCAATAATTAGTTTGAGACTAAGAATCTGTAGCCTACAAGAAAACACCTTATTAGTCCCTCCCTAAAAATTGGGTTTTCACTCTGTATTGTTTTTGCCTAGATTAAAACATTAATTTCATTCATTAGATTTAACATGAAAGCCTTTTTGCTCCCGTTAAAAATGTGTTTGTGTTTTTTTTCTTCATGCTGCAGTTCGTCTACTGTTTTGCATGTGGATCACTTTTTGATCTTTCTGTTGCATTAATTTGTTAATTGAAACCAGTAGTTTCAATGATTGAGTTGTAATTCAGACATGTTTATCTGCTTTGATAGTGAGGAAGATAACCCAGTTTAGGTGTTTACGTGATAGCTGCTGTAATTAGAGTGATCCCTTGATCTGGTTGGTGTGAATAAATTACTATGGTGAGCATGAGGCACTCGCGTGTCGATAACCTCAGCCCTGAAATCCATAGCACCTCGCAACCAGCGCTGGGCCTGACAGATGTGGCAGCCCTTCTACACTCTGCCGGTGAGAGGAGAGCGTGCGTTCAAGCTTTGTGTGTCAAGACAGGAGTTTTCAACGTGACGTATCAAAGCTTAGGAGTGTGGCTCAAAGCTTGCAGTCACTGGTAGGGAGAGGGATTTGCATAGGTAGGCTTATGTGTTTTCCACCTCGTCCCTGCCATTGTTTTCATGTGACAACTGCCTGACAGCCAGGAAAATGGGACACAGGCAGAGAAAAGAAGGCGAGAGTCTGGATTTTTGTCTCTCTAAGAAAAGAAACTGACAAACCCAACGGTTCACTATCCTCACCCACCAGTGGTGGCACAGTGACGGAGGAACTCAGCCGAGTCGCTGTCGAAAAAATAAATACGTCTGCCCTTCCATTCAAGTGTGTAAGGACATTATTAACCCTGTCCACAAGTCTGGGGTTTGGGGTCAGCGCAGACCCTTTTGAGATCTTGTGATTTGATGCCTGGCAGTTCCTGTATTAGCAAAGGACAGCTCAGAATGTGCCACAGTTTCGCCTCAGAGTCAAAGGTCAACTATCAAAATTCAGGGGAAGCTTGTTTAAGAGGATTAATACAGGAAAGGCTCAGCAAGGGCCAGTTTGCCCCTTTTCCTCCGCTTATCCCTAAAGTCCTGACATTTCTTAACATCCACTGGTTCCCTCAGTTAAATGTTTGTGGCAGTACATGAGTTTGCATCCTTTAATTTGAAGCATGTGCCGAGAACTGTTTAATGCTGCTTGATCCCCCCCCGGTTAGGGGCAGATGTTAGCAGGAACTACTGCTGATAATCAGGTCTCGGGGATTCCAACTCACCATCCATGCATGCGCTGATGCATTCTCAGGCACACACTCTTAAAAGCTTATCAGGCCTGAATCATTAGCAGTGCTGCCGGCTGTGTGTGTGTGTGCGTCCCAGTCACATTTTGACGTTGTAGAAAAAGGATTCATTACTGTGCTTTCGCCGTCTAAATCTGGTCCCCGGGAGAAGCAGGGGAAAAATATCATTCAAATGTCAGGTGGGATTAGGAACTATGCGGGGTCACAGGTCACCGATGGGTGGATGAACGTGTTGGATTACTGTGCATCGCCAGGCTCGTGCAACCGCACTGCAACACACTACACCTTATCACCGTCCTGTACGATGACGTGGATTTGATAGTGTTTTTGTTTGTCCTGGTTAGCTTATCGTGATTGCTTTTAAAAAGACCACATTAGCTTTAATCTGTTTCTCAAATGTGACACTTATTTGACAGTGGCTTTGACACATAAGACAGATTATTAACAGAATGAATAATGCCAGATAGATGCTTTCATTTTACTTTCTTCTTAAAGCTGGGGAGAGGTGGTGTATCTCAGTGCATCCCTGCTGTTACGTGTATTATCTTTAATCACATGTGACAACAGATCTGTCCAGATACAGGTGTCGGCAATTAATGTGGCTTTAGATGTAAGACAACTGCCAAAAATGTTGTGCTTGGCAAGCCTGTGTATGTCTGAATGTACCACAGAGCTTTAAGACCATTTATAGGGGAAATAATCTCCTATTTTGACAATAAGGTCGTTATATTACGAAATTAATATAATCTAATTTTGGGCTAGCTGTTATTCTAGAGAGGGAACATGAGGTAACAACCCGTTTCATATCTCTGTTAGTACATCTGTCCGTGCATCTAGTTGCATTCATGTGTGTATAAGCATTTCACATAAAAAAAGGGTTATGTATGTGCACACTCCTCACTGCCTGCACCCCCCCCCCCCCCTTTTGTTGTACACTGAAAGCTCCTCTTCAGAGATGTCCTTAAGAAAAGGCAGCAAGTACCACCACT
This sequence comes from Pleuronectes platessa, assembly GCF_947347685.1. Classification (NCBI taxonomy): domain Eukaryota; kingdom Metazoa; phylum Chordata; class Actinopteri; order Pleuronectiformes; family Pleuronectidae; genus Pleuronectes; species Pleuronectes platessa. The sequence goes on from NC_070638.1 coordinate 5,795,184, forward strand.
CTCTCTACAGCCAACCAAGGGCAGAGGGGTGATAATATAAGACCTGGAGAATGTCCTCACTAACAGTCCCATCTATACCACAACCTAGTACAGTGTTATCCCAACTAGATATTGACCCGACACCCCACCTCTACCCGATGTTATAGTAGAAGACATAAAAAAGAAAAGAATGGTGGCAGCCATTGCTGGTTTTTCCCCAGCGTGTGCTCAGCGAGGGAAGGCTGGCGTCTCCTCTGTGTACACAGCATAATGATTCACCCGTTTGTGTGTGTCTCTACGGGGCGGTCTGTTCGTCATAACTGCGGGTTAGGTGTTCCCCACCTCCCTCTTTAATGACTCTGGAGATGAAACACAAGCTGACAGAGCTGGTAATAAGGACACCGAGTTATGTTTTTGAAGCCTGGCTTGTATAATGCACATCTGAGGGTGTAAATACAGCATAAAGCATTGAAACCACAGCTTGGCGCATAGGTGTGCTTATTGTAGCCCCATGTCAACTAAGACGGGGGCTGTCACTGAAACACGCACGCCATTGTCCCGTGAACAATGACGTTGGGTGTGGTGCCGGGTAGAATCACCCTAAAGGCAAACACAGGAACCACGGTTAGAGGTTCACCTAGGTAATCTATAGTGTTTTTTTATAAACAAACAGTATCTAGAGTAAACCAATAGACATTTCAGAACCAAATCACAATAGATGCCTTAATTGGATCCAACGACATCCTGTCAAATAACATGGTTAACTTTGAAAATGTTGAATTCACAAGCAGTTTATACATTTTGAGGGAAGAGTATTGTCTGATTATTTGTCGTGTTTTAATTGATGCTGAAGCAAGAGTAAGAGATTCATTGTGTTACAGTGACAGGCAGGAACACAAGGGGACCGTATGTGTAGGTTGCGTAGGTTGCCTCATTTGTGAGGAGAAATATAATATATAACCAAGTTTTATATAATGACGTGACTAACATCACCTTCACCTCTCCCCCTCCCTTCTGCTCTCCTTTGTCCTTCCTTCTCTCCCTCTCATTGAATTCTTTCCCTCCCTCTCCAATTCCCTCTGCCCCCCTTTTCTCCATCCTCCTCAGGCATGCCGAGTTTCGTGAAATCCCCAGAGGACCAGACGGGTATCTCGGGCGGAGTTGCATCGTTTGTGTGCCAGGCCACTGGGGACCCCAAACCCAGAATCACCTGGATGAAGAAAGGCAAGAAAGTCAGCTCCCAGCGCTTTGAGGTGAGCACTCATGCGTGATTCTCAGATCTCTGAACACTCCCGGTGCTCAAGTAAACACGGGGCACGCACAAACACAGCTCACGTGACAAAACATTGTACAGACTGGGGCGTCAGACAGCCTCTGTAACCCTCTCACGTTAATAACTAGTCCACATGTTCATCCACACATGCACATGCGCTCCCAGCGTGCACACAAAGCCTCCTCTCCCTCAGCACACACACTCAATTGCCCGGTTATTGAGCATCACGCCGTCTCTTCTCTTCTCTAAGCAAGAATAGACAGGCTTCCCTTCCCCACCATCTCCTCCCATCTTGATTTATAAAGTCCGCTTCATCTCTTTCAATCTTTTCACACCCTCACCCTTCCCCTTCTGTTGCTCGGCTCTACCCTCTCTGGCCTTGCGCCCCCTTGATGTATTACCTGATGTATTTTCCCTCCCCCTTTTGAACTCCTAGGAGGAGAAGGAAGAGCCTTAGGTGGGATCTCACACTGCTTCTGACCAGTGTTTCCTCTGTAATGTAATGTAGCCATGGCAGCTGGGAGGACTATTGGTTTAAGCTCCTGGTTGGTTTTCCTGGATATGATCTAACTTGTGGTTCTGCTCTGCATCGATATTTTTGTATTAGATTTCATATCATCGTTCACTCTACATATCACGACTGATTCCCTCTTGTGTTCAAAATGAACGTTTTTGGGAAACAAATAATTTCATTTGGCAATTTTTTTGTAGGGAAAAGACAGACTCCACTCTCTGCCTGAAAAATCTAATACTGCTGCAGGAAATGAAAACAGGCCTTTAAGAAACTGGTCAAGCCGAAACATATGCAAACGTTACAAAAATGCTCTCATATCAGAAACAATAATATCAGCAATACGGTCACATGAGGGTAGAAATGAATGTTATCTACATTTTGCAATAAAGCGATATACTTGGACAAGAAATAACATTCCTGCCCGTTTGCTCTCCCCTGGTTCTCCCAGGTGATTGAGTTTGATGACGGTTCGGGCTCCGTGCTCCGGATCCAGCCGCTGCGCACACACCGAGATGAAGCCATTTACGAGTGCACATCCTCCAACAGCGCTGGCGAGATCAACACCAGTGCTAAGCTCACAGTGCTTGAAGGTAAGATAAGCCTTTTTTTCTTCTTCTTCCTCCATCTTGCTTTCAGTCTCACTCTTTTCTTTAACTTCTTCCTCTCTCTCTCTCTCGCTGCTGCTGCTGCTGCAAAGTTCTCATTCCACTATATTCAAAAGCTGATGCTGGCGTTAATGATGCACACATAAACATTTGCCAACTCTGAGGATTCCTTGTATTGGAGGTGTCTTAGAGGAGCATATATTTCTTAATGTTAACTCTACAAGGTGAGAAAAACGCATGGAATCGGTTTTAAAACTATATTTTATATAAGCACATGTATGACACTGAATCTACATTAACTATACAAAGCATTTTGGGTGAATAAATTGATTCATCTAAATCCTTACAGTAACATATGTGAGTCTGTGTCACTGAGAACTTAAAGAAAAATGCTCTTCTTCGCCATATAAACAATTCTTATAGTGTTTTCCACCCTAGGACTCCCCCCCCCCCCACATGCCTGCAGGCTGCTTTGACATCTGTAGACCTTCATCCTCATCCCACCCATAACAAGTTAATGTATGTGATTCATGTGGACAGGGGTTCTGCACCTCTCCCTGCTCAGCCTTCCATATCACTGAGCCGTGGACAGGAATTTCCCATTTAATTGATTGTAATTTTGTCATGTGGGCGCCAGTCACCAGAGGAGTTGATTCCATTAGAAACTTTCAGGAAAAAGAATCTCCAGAGCGAGCCAGGGGGAGGATTACAGCTGTCCATAGCCATTACACTGGTATTAAAGCAGATCCACCCCTCATTCAGATACAGCCTTTCTGTCCCCAGTTTGAATTCTGTCCTCATAACACCCCCCCTTCTCTTTTTCTTTCCGTCCACGCTGATTTGATGATATCACTGGCCGGGCTTGCGTAATCTTCCCGAAGGGACTTTTCTCTTGCACAAAGAAAAGTTTTTTTTCTTTCTATCTCTTCCCTTCCTTTGCACTGTATCATGAGTAAAGCTGTCTTCATAAGCAAACAGCACTAACATGACATGTCGTGCACAAGAAAGAGATGAGATTAATCACAGTGGTAGTGTTGGGGGGCAAAGTAGGAGAAAAGTACACATTCCCTCTGCAAGTGCAAGAGAAAGACACACAAGTGTCTTACTCAACAGGGAGCAACTGTTGGAGCTGCTAATCTCAGAGTCAAGTAACATACCGACACATGCCATATGATGGAGTTTTCTATTTGTAGGGCTTTGCCACTATGCTCCACGTTCACTGTGTATTTATACTTTTAACCATGGCTACACCCTAAAGCTCTCAGTTTTTTGGCCTGGGCCTCATGTTCAAGTACAAGTATTATCCATCCATCTATTATCGATAGCGCTTATTCTTTTGAGGGTGGCAGGGGAGTGACGGAGCCAACCCAGCTGACATTGGCGAGAGGCAGGGTACAACATAAAGACACATATATACTGAGATTCACTCTTATGGTTATTTTAGAATCCAGCCCCAGTCGAACCGGGATTCAAACCAAGACCCTTCTTGCTGTGCTAACCACCATGTGCCACCCTCCAGTTATTACACAGTCTTTAATCTCTCAACAAAAAGAAAAACATTCCCCATTAGTTTTTTTCATGTCATACATATATTTAAAGCTGCTTTAATAAGTACCGTCTGTGATAATCATCACCTGACTGGGCTCCTCTACACAGAGCTGAGACACTTTTTTTAGTCTCGTTGTTTTCATCTCTCCAAACCATAATATGTAGGTTCATGAAAAAAAAAAACTGTGGACAGCTGCGCTCAGCCTACGAGCTCAGGCAAGTCCCCTCCACGCTACCTGCACCGGGTGACATGGCAGACAGCCAAAGCAAACGAGTGGCTGGTGGAGTTGTCGTCTGTGTTGAAGCTTTGTCAAGGCAAAGTTAGATCCACACCAGGAGGCTAAGAGGACAGTGTCAACTTGTTATGTGCATCGCAAGTAAACAACCTGTCAAAACTGATAATAATAATCTTAAAGGTCTGTTGCTGTGATTCTATTTTTGAATCTTTTCTGCAGAAATATCCGCACACAGATTGTAACTGTCTGTGTAATTATATGTAATTGTTGTAATTGTATTCATCAGCTAGCAACAGATACACACTATTTGACAGTCATGCTGTCAGTGGTCATTAGCATAGCCTACTTTAAATTACAAATAGAATATGTAAAAAATGTGTCATTACTTTTCAGTTCGAGGAAGACTTGTGTATTTAATGCAGCAACAGAGGCCGGAAAAGAACCTCACATCATATTTAATCAAAACAACTCCTTGAATCGGCTCACCCACAACCCCGAGGATGTGCTGGACATATTGGAGTGTGTTCACACGTGCACGCACACACACACTCACATCCATGCATGTTATATATTCACTCACACAATCATGCAGACTCGCACTGCCTCACTGAGCATTGGCGTCATTTGGGCTCTATTTTTAGACTATTGTTTGTAACGCAGCGATACATCAAGTTTCATATCAGCAGAGCTACACAAGAAAACGGTGGGGCAGCAGCAAACCGCCTGAGACTAATGATCCGCCTCCTTAATGGGCTCGTGATAGCCTGGAGGTTTGAAAAGTCACGTCAGAATGTGTCTGCCTCGGATCCTGGACAGAGTGATAGACTCTGGGGAAAGGGAAGAAGAAACCGCAGGGAGCTCTCCAGGTGTTCTCGTGTGAGGGGAAAGAAGAAGAAGAAGGAAAATAAAAGGAGCTGAGGATTGCTGAAAATATGCAACTTCTCTGTCAACCTCCCCTGAATAAATAAAGACTGAAAAATGTCCCTTTTCATTCAAAAAATGAACCCCCCCCCCCAGCGACTTAAAGTGCACATGATTTTTTTCTGCATCTGCAGAAAAAATTTGTCAGTGAGCCCCCCCCACCACGATCAAGAGAGACAATAAGAATGGCAAAGTCATTATACCACTAAGTCGATCTGGATTATAGGTTTTAGCCGAGCAAAGGCAGATTGCACATTAATTATGATTATTTCATATAGTGGCTCTTTATTTTGTAATGCCAATCATGCAAAAACATGGATTATGACACACTGGTGCAGCGTTACACAGGGTTTCACTGCCGTCTCAGAGGAAGGCTCATTTCAGAAACGTATTTGAGTGTCTCGATCATTTGCTTGTAATTTTTTGGTTAATTCAATGCATCTATGATCATTTTGTGTTTGCTGCGTATGTAACACCGGGGCCAAGAAGTCCACCTAAAATAATCAGTTATAATGTTTCACACCATCTATTTACTTTATTTCACTTGCTGTATACGTGTATGGATAAAAGTGAAAATACTTGTTATACTGAGCCTGCTCCTGACTGTAGCCCCCGCAGGAGATGTCTCCGGGTGATGGATGGTGCCTCTCCTGTTTACCTAACCTGAGCAGATGATTCGAGGCTGTGTAGTCTGGCCCGTCGCTCACCTGCGAGAAGCTGCTCAGGCATATTTTCATACCAGCTGAAAGCTTTAGCACCTTTTCAGTCATGAGTCTCGAGTCACTCTGTAATTCTGTCACGCCGTAACAGCCCCGCTCTTTGTTAGTCGTTGTTCTCATGCCCCCCCCCCCCCCCCCCTCCCCGCCCGCGAGGTCACGCCACCTAGACTTGCATACAGGCCCAAAGTCAGCTCAGCAATTCCTCATTATTGTGTGTGTGTGGTGGAACCGAGTTGTGACTTGTGTTCTTTTAAAGTTGTCACACGTTCCCAAGTCAACATCTTAGGATTCTGGTCTATAATCATCGTTTTGTTTCGAAAAATGTTCTACGTGCAAAACCCACTCATCAAACCATCAAACATGTGTGTGTGTGTGTGTGTGTGTGCGTGTGCGTGCGTGTGTGTGTGTTTGTGTGTGTGTGTGTGTGTAGGAGAGAGAGAGTCAGTCAGCTGTGTGCAGGTCTGACCTGTATGGTTAAATAATGATGCAGACGCCTCTGAGACCAGAGAGGAGGTGTGATGGAGAAATATTGTTCCCATCAGTCTCTCATGTCTGTTTCTCTCCCCCTCTCTTTTAAATCTATTTCTGCCTCCTCTGTTCTATAACATTTTTTTTCCCAGTGTGTATCTACCCCTGCATCTATTCCCTGTGTCTCCTATCTTTGGTAAACACAGTGGACAGTGTGGTGGCGGTGGTGCTATGACGTCGTAGAGTATTATAGAGAGATGACCAGAGGGAACAATGACTCATTACTCGGGTAACGATGCCGATGTTCTGACCTTGAGCGCCCCTCTTGAATTGAGCTGCCTCAGTAAATGTCCAGGTAAAAGGCGCTTGTCTCTGTGATGTATGAAATAAGCTACTGCCGGCCAGAAAAAGACATCTCTGCTCACGACATCAGTCTTAAAAGCAGGGTGCTGCCGGCCTCTCCATGTCGAGGCAATGGTTCATATTTTCACCGCGGTTAACATTTTGAGGAGCATGTAAAAAATGCGAAATGCAATGACTCAGATCCAGAAATGACTGAGGTGGTGTCAGAACCATCACACAACACTAATGGTGATGATGAAACTGATGAGGGCTCTGTGGTGCAATGTACTGAGGGATTGTTTTCACATATGGACGCCGACACTTTTTCTTTTTCACAAAACCACAGTCAGATTCTAGTGAAACCGCTCGAAGAGAAATCCATAAAAGAACAAGGTTTTAATTGGCCTCTATCAGCAACCAGGGAATTACAGCATTGACAAGTCCTGGGAAACGTCTCCACAGAATGTCACTGGTATCTTAAAAATAATAAGTCACATTTTCCAAGTGAAACAAAACAATCCTTCCGAGTGAGGGGATTCGACACAAGCGTTTAATTGGAGGTCACATATCAACGCTGCTCGGACACAAATGTTGATTTTTATTTCCCCCTTTATGGCATGAGAACGAAATGGCTCACATTACTGTTTGGTCTGCATTACTTCTGTATTTTCACAGTGTTTGAAAGCCATAAATCTTTACTCCAGCCAAAGCGATTGGAGTCATTTCAATAATCCAATATCCCGTCAAACCCCTGGAAAGTGAGCGTCCTGACCCTCACCTGCTGACTCGCTCTCTTGGGAAGTTTCTCTGGCAAAGCCTCTCCAAAACAACATAGAAAAGCTCAAACAAGAATAAAATTGTCAAACTGATTGCTGCGAAACTCGCTGTGACTCGAGGAAATTCCTCAAACACGAGCAGAAACTAGGTATATACTCCATGACTTCTGTGCTGCGCTGGAGAACATGGGCTTGTCCTCTGGGAGACAGCGGACCTGTCTCCGGAAAGGAGGAATGTTATCTAATGGTACCAGATCAAAAGCCCCCCTCATTACTGGAATCCTGCACTGTCTGAATGTGAATGAGAAAGCTTCTCCTCCAGACCAGCTGCACACCTTTTGCTGAATTTCCCTGGCAACTCCTTTCCTGAACTTGTTATGTCGAGGGGAACGTTTTTTTTTTTTTAATGCTTTTAAAGGTCAAACAAGAAATATGCAAGAATTCAAAGATCCTCCTTTTGAAAAAAAACAGCCCTTTGCTCGTTGAAAATATGTCAACCATCAAATAATTGCCCCTTGTTAATAGAGAGCGCTCATATGAGTCCATTATACACCTCTTTAATTCTAAGAAGGGAATGAACAGCATAACTAAACACCAGTGTTGACAACTTGTTTGTTTTCAAAAGGAAATCTTAATTGAATTTAGTTTAGCTTTAATGTCTTGCCTGTGTTTGCTGTAGTGGACCTGTGTTTGGTGGCAGTAAACAAATTACTGCCTCACAGGTTTGAGAAGACCTTCATTTGCCTGGCATGCATTATGGTCCCGGGTGCATAGGCAGAAAATGACTGCGACACAATGCCAGTAATAAATATCTCAGGAGCCAGGCGAGTGCGGACAACAAACCCGACTGGATAAACAGCATCGAAATCTCATTGCTCCTCTCGCCAGGAAAGATAAATACACACAAGCTACTGTATATCGGAATGATTTAATACTACGCCATGCTCCTCCGACAACTTAATCTCCTCCTTTTCTTTGCGCTATTCAAATCATCTACAAGGACCAAAATATAGTCTGTTGTGTAACGGCTATTCCCCCACATTACTTTTTTTCCCGCTCTCTCTGAGTCTCTCTGTGAATGCTCGTGGGTTTCAGTAATGCGTGAGCTGCCGTTTTAATAGCAGCTCCCTCACTCTGTTAAAAAAAAAAAGGTGAGTGTTCGGTTCATGTTTAACATTAAACACTGTGGGTTGTTGATGACAGTAGTGCAGGGTGTGAAGGTTTGTTGGAACAGGTTTGGCTTCCATTTTAGGCAGGGCTGTTATTTCTCCAAACAGGCAGGGAAGGGGAAACAGAGGAACAAAGTTGCACGCACACAGAAGCACTCAGGGACGTGTTTCTCTGCACACACGCTCCCACACCAATCTGCAGGTGGACTGCCGCCACCTCCCAAACACTGTATTTCCAAGCTCCATTGTGACGGTCGGTGTCACAGATTTAATTTCTCCCACCATCTGCTGGCTGGAGGCCCAGCGTCGTAGATCATATCCAGGCTGACAGATACAAACTGCATCTGTCTTTTGCGTGCTTCTCTCAAGGACTCGCACAATATGGTGAGGTGAAATCACTGTGCTGGCCACCCAATCTGCATCCTTACATCACCGCTTCCAAGGACAGGCATTGTAGGGAGGACAAACAGTGTTTTAGTTTGGTTCAGGTCTGGTTGTCTCTGAAATATTATAGGATATATAATATAGTAGACATTGTCCCGGGTCCGCCAATCATGTCCTTCAGATCAGTCATATCGATAACCGGTTTGTCAAGATATTAAGGGTTTCCCAGGAACCAATTATACCAGTTTCTGGCAATACTATAGTCTCTGCTTCCTTATAAGAACATTTTCACAATTGGCGTTGATGTAACATGTTTTGTGTGGCTTTAATCAACAGCAGCCACCCTGACGAAGTGTCCTTGAGCAAGACATTGAAGCTCTAAGACCTTCAGCTGTACTCCTTCTCTGTGTGATCGATAAATTATCATAAAAAAAACAACTAAACTCAATTGTTTAATAGACCCCTCAAGGTTATTATCTTCAGTTGAAAGGTGCGATGGATGTGCTATGATTGATGATAAACGTTCAACTGATCAATAGCCAGCCACACTGATCCTGGCTGCTCGATCTCTCCTGCACAACTTGATACCAGGCTGTGTTTTTTTTTGCGAGTTGTATGTAAGACATCTGGATGAAGTCGTTCTTCCTTTGAGGCAGCATTTTATCATCTGTACTTGTCCATCAATTGCTCCGTGCTTTTTGCAAAGGTGTATCTGTAAAGACGGCGATGTCTGGTATGTCTGCTTTGTCAGTGCTGATCATGTCTGTAGCCTCAGGGGAGAGAGGGAGAGGGAGAGAGAGGTCAATGAATAAAAAACAGCAAAAGAAAAGCCGTTCCTAGAATAGCAGGACCCAGAAAAATAGTGTGGAAATTAGTGCAAAGAGTGCACAGTCTTTGTTTGTCTTAGCACAAGCATTGAATTGCAGCTGTTCTAAGAAAAGTCATGTGAGCTGCGCAGCTTGTTATGGTTTCCCAGCATTTTTTAAATCGTTGGAAATTTTCGATTGCATGTAATTTGTTTCAAAACCTCAAAACACATCTGCAGACTGTCGAAATAACCAAACTGTGATTTTACAGTTCTCTAATTTATCCCACACTTTGTGCCACTCACTGAACTTCCTGATATGTCAAGGTAAACCTCACGCTGGGACATATTAATCCCAATTTAAGTGGGCCTATGATTTTCAAAGAGTGCTGTAACAGTTGTCTCTCAAGAACACACTGGCTACAGAAAGCTGAAGTGAGAAAAATGCAAAATGAGCACAGATGAAATCCTTTTTGTAACCTGATCCATTCATGATACAGATATCAGCTCCTGTAAAGTATCAGAACCGGTCCCCTTGGTGGACTCGCTCCAGACTAAGTTATAGGTATACTGGTTGTCTCTTGTGTACACAAGTAGACTAACATGAGTCCTCACATGATGCGATGTGGACAAGCTAGTTAGCAATAACCAGAATGTTTCAGTGTTAGAGAGAGTTTGAACCTTCTCCTTACGTCACTAAACCCACAAAGCAAATGGCGCCCTGGTGTCAAAGATTTAAATCTGTGAATTTCAACCTGACAAGTGGCTTGTTAGCTTGTAAGATAACTCTTTTTTTCTCACAATCTATCAATGTCACTCTATATTAGAGCCAATCTAAATAATAACAATTCACAAGCTGGAGAATTTATTCAAACAAACTCTTTTTTCAGAGGAAGACATCTTGAGCAGTTCATAAAACATCTCATCCAATCATCACGCTTCAGCGCTCGTAGTTTATCTGGACAAATATTTGTGCTCTATCGTCGAGAGTCCACTCGTCTGATCTATGTTAGGAAGAAGTGTAACAGCCCCTTTGTTTGACAATAACAGTGCAGAAAAGCAAGAATATGCTCATAATATGTCAAATGTACATAACCAGTATAACTCTGCAATCAGTGGCCATAACAATTATGAGCTGTGTAGTGGTAATACCTCTTGCAAAGCTATTGTACCGTATTGCACAGTATTGCATAGGGGTTCCTGTTGATATATCCACTCTACATAACGAGCACTGTCACCCAGTGTCTTCTCTGGCTGCTGTCATACATCTACTCGGAGCAGAGATGTCTTCTGTCAGTGTTCAGACTTGAAGTTATGGCCACTGTCGATTGCCAGGACATATTGAACCGCTCGTCTGGACGTTGTCTCTGCATTTGAGGAGATATATCGGAGATGTGACAAGACACGCACATCTGTTAATATCTGCACATTGTCAGGAGCAGAATAGAGTGTCCGTGAATTGACATTTGCTATTAAGCATCTGCCACAGGCAACTGCAACAGGCTTTCATTATTCAATTACAGATTTTTTTCTCAAGATTTGTTTGTGAGAGCATGTCTGATGTGTTTTTCACCATGCATGCATTCAAACTGACTCCTTAATCACACTAATATTTTAAGGGGTTAAAAGTCATATGCTGTCTTTGTATGAGTGCTCTTAACCCTGCAGGCAGCCACAGTCAGTGCAATATTGCATCATATTCAATTGTTCATTTCCTCACTCTGTTTTTCTTACTTTAAAATTGTTTGTGCACAGCTAAGGTACAAGCTGTCTCTCAAAATTGGTGCTGGTAACCGTTGTTAATAAATAGTTTTTATTTGTTTTAAATATTCAATTTCCTCTCCATGGCAAAAGAAAACCACAATAATGTAAATCATGAATCAGAATGGCACCGGTATGACTGAACATTGGAGAAAAGCAGACTATTTGAAAAAGTACAGAATAAGAAACCATATTAAATCTGATACTGCTGTAGAGCCAATACTTCTGACGTTCATCTGCATGTTGATCATGAGCATTGGTGACCTGAGAGTAAAATTACTTTTGGCTTCAATGCTATCGAACAATTGCTTTATTTTATTAGTCTTGATTCATAATTGCACGCTGCATTGTATGGTGCATATAGACGCTGGATACAGCTGCCTGCGGCTTTCTCCTTTCCTCTGAGTCGTACGGAACCAAAGATTAGAAAACACTCACACCAGGAAAATAGAAATCCCTGCACAATAGAGCACAATTAGCAATCCTATATAAAGCTCTGCAAATTGATTGACTTATATCGTCAATTATAGGTGTTTCTCATCTTTTGCCCCCCCGCGCATTTGTTATTAAAACACACACAACCTCAGAAATTATCAAACTAACACTTTTATTATCATTATATACTTAATAATTATACATTTCCATAAAAAATGTGACATCATTCCCTATTATTTGACTTTTATTTCAAATTGAATTGCAGGATAAACCCCTATAGATGTGTACTCTTGTTGTAAGTGCATTTAGAGATTTGATATCTATGGATTTGTTCAATTTGATGTACCTTGATAGAATTCAAGTTGACTGTTGGGCCTTGGTGGAGGTATGGGTTCTACTAAGTTGCTTTTCTCATATTGCATCTTTGTCACATTGTTTTTTTTTTTATTTCCCTACAAGAATAATGAAATATTGTCTCACCTGACAGTTTTCTCTTCATTGATTGGTTAATAATAAGAGCCAGGGCCTGTGCTCCTGCAGGTAAAGAGCAAGGTCCTCATTGCAGCTCTGCAGGCCAACAAGTCAACGACTCCCCAGGCCCTGACTAGATATAGATGGATGGGCCTGCTGCATGTTAGGGGGATTGTATACCTACACTCAATGAGCTGGCTAATGGGAGTCCTTTCACCCTGACCTCTTTTCCTCACACATTTGCACACCAGGCCCTCCTGGCTTACCTACCGGGCCAGAGACAGAAGGGGAGAAGGGCTTGACTCACCATCAGGCGAACGCTTGACATTTTTGTCATGTTTAAGAGGCATGGGCCCATTTTGACTAAGCTGCTAAGCTGTGTTTTTCAAGGCTGTGGTTGATCGCTCTGCTTACAGCTGTCAAAGGCAGTGTTGATTTTGCATGCGTTACATCTGCATCAATATTTCTTAACCTCTTCTGCGAAGGGAAGGTTGACTGAACAAGCACACTCCGACTCCGGTATGCTGCGCTGCTCCACACTCACAGTGTCGGGGCATGTTCACCAGTCAGTGGGACGAGCACATTCCTGTGTCTTTATTTCTAAGGCAAGAACGAGGCCCTTTTATATTTTTTTGTATTCTTCCATTTATCAACTGTGACTGTTGGGGAAAACAAGTCCCTGATGCAATTGTGGTGAGATTAGAACCAAGATGGTGATCGAATCAGCGTCAGAAAACAGTCATGAAAACATGTCGGGCTTCCCCACAGGCAGTAGAGTCAGATCACTTTTTGACATAACCATCATAATTTGTAGATGTTGCTATAACGAGAAATGTGTACCTGGTCAAAGGTCTTGTTTCTCTCGGCTTTTCCACTGATGATCAGCATTAGCAAGAAGTATTGCACCCTGCCAGTTTGTTTTTCGAGGTGACCACTTAACAGGCTGCAATGTGATAATTGCAAACACCCAGCACTTCAGCGAACCCCCTACATAATCAAAGTTGAGGCTGTCGACATTGACTCACAGACTCTGTGTATTATTCATTATCTGTGACGGAGGGAATAAGTAAAGGCTGTCACAGGAGCCCAGTCAGTGAGGATTTAATTAACAGAACCTGCCACATTTCACTTCATCCACTGCCTTTCTCAGAACTCATAAAAGCCACCCCTATCTGTCGTAATTACACTAAACACGTCCCAATAAAGCTCTGCTGATGATTAATTTGAGTCGTGGAGAGGATCAATTAATTCATTTATTTGCAAACGGCCGCACTGCTTCCGTTTGTAGAACCCATTTCATTAATCGTCACGCTTCCTGATTTTTTTGGTCCTGTCCCTTTTCTTCTTTCTTCCCTGACACCTGGAGGAATAACCTGTCTTATTAGCCACATCGCATTACCACAGACATTTACCATGAGCCCCGAGACTCTACCATCTCAGAGGCAGTTACATTAAAATGAGCTGTAAACCACAAACCGTGTACCCTGTAATACCATAATCTCAAGGGTCTTCAATCAAACTGCTGTTAGTAGGACCACCGGGCAGGAAGTAGAGCTGTAATCTCAAAATGAAAGCCTACAGCTGTGCTACAGCTAGAGCGTAGTTAATGGAGGATGTGATTCTGTGCAGCAGCGCTCGTCCCACAAGGTGACTCGGTCAGCAGAACCATGTGAATTCAGAAGACCACCCCTGGGTTGCAGTAATGGGTCGGAGGCCATGGTTATGTACTAACCGGTGCGCCGCGGCATTAATAATAGGCGCGGGGCATCTGGCAGGGCCGTAGATCATCCTGACGACAGTGGAAGTATGATATCAGATCGGAGAAAGAGGGAGAAGTGGAGATAAATAGGAAAGTGGAGATGGTAAAAAGAGAACGAGGGGGGTAAGAAAAGGAAAGGAAGGCATGGGGGGGGGGGGGGGGGGGGGGGGGATTAGATGTCTGTTATTGATTATCTGCCTGTAGGCAAAGAAAGTCAGGGCAAATGTTCTGCTCAGCCAGACAAAAAAAAAGTGTATTATTTCAAAGGTCATGGCATGCATTACAGCCTTTTACTCTAAGTACGCTTGGTTAAACAGCAGAATAACAGCACCCCCGATTCCTCCTCCAGCATGTAGGACTAAGCGTCTGAACAGCCACATTAGCCGTGTTTTTGTTATGGCTGTGTGTTTTTTTTGCGATGGTGCGTTGCGTGCGGGTGTGTGTCTGTGCACGCCGGTGATACGCACCGCGGACTGTTTGCCCGATGCACCAACATCTCCATGGAAACTGCCATAACACCTGCTCCAGGAGATAGCGTGCCGGAGACAACAGGCTGGACAAGGAGCGCAGACTAATCAGATTGCACATTTCAAAGCACATTGTCCATTTGCATTCATTTTCTCGCTGCCTAATCCCATCTGTAGTAAATCTACACTCATCTGCCTGGGGAAAAAAAGAAAAAAAAAGCTGCTGTTGTGTAATTGTGGATGACGTCACTGTTCACACGGACTCTGTGATTGTTTCTTTTTTTTTATCTTGTTGTCTTTGTTTTTCTTTCTCTTCTTTCTTTTTTTTCCCCCCGTGGAGATTTTCGCCATTTTCACGTCATTACAACAGAGTTACATCAATGGCCTCCTTTGCCGGGTCTTTGATGTTGCAGTGGGAGTTCTGCCAAGCGATATTGCTCTGAAGTGCAGGAGGGTCCTGCTCACATGCCCTTCATGGCAGAACATGTGAGGAAACTCCCTGCCCGCCGATGCTTTGCAAGTCAAAGAAGGCAGAGGTAGTTACATGGATACCACTCGGGGTCGGGCCTGCCTCAGTCGCTGCCGGAATGTCAAAGGATTTCAGAAAGAAACAACTGCAAGAACCACACAGTGTATCAAACACTCACACACTGCACCACAGGAAATGTTCACAAGGAACAACGTAATGTTACAGTAAAAGGAAAAGGCTGTTATTTCCCGATTCGTTAATGGATAACCCCTGTCCAGCAGAGTCAAACACAAC
The DNA here is from genome assembly GCF_947347685.1 of Pleuronectes platessa. Lineage (NCBI taxonomy): Eukaryota > Metazoa > Chordata > Actinopteri > Pleuronectiformes > Pleuronectidae > Pleuronectes > Pleuronectes platessa. The sequence continues at coordinate 5,810,579 of NC_070638.1, forward strand.
CATTACCTTTGTGTTCCTCCTCAATCCCTTTGTGGTTAAACATTCCCCATGTGAACTTGCTGACTTTCTTTACACACGTCAATAATCAAACTATTCCGAGAGCTTCCTAAGTCGAAACTCAGGTTAGCTTGGGCTCTTTGTTAGCACCTCCAGCCGCCGCTGACACCTCTCACATTCTTCCGTGTCTCAGGCAGATGCAGATGTCTGGGTTGATGATGTTCCACGCGAGAAACAGCCGCGGGCAGGCGGGCGGGCGGGCGGGCGGGGGGGCTGCTCGCTTTGTCTCCGCAGACGACCTGTCTGCCTATCCCAGAGCCAGATTGACTCAGGACCAGTTGAGACACAACTTTTATTGCTCTGTATTTAGTTTCCCTCTCCGGTCGGACGAGCAGAGAGGCTGGATGATTAAACGTTTATCGGTTGAAAATAAAAAAAAAACACTGAGGAGTTCTCACGCCCTAACAAATTTAACAGAACAGATTCTGCTTTCAAACATTTAGTGATCACTTTAGAGCTAAAAGCTTCACAGCTTCAAACACACGCAGGCAAATGGAAATACCAAAAATGGCCGACATATTCTCAAGAGCTGAATAACCCCCCCCCCCCAAATAAAGACAGTGCACTGATGTATGTTTAACAGAGGGGGATTTTAGAGCAGTAATATTTCATGAGGCGAGTGCCTGTGCTGCTGCCACTGTGGTCCTTTGACTTGTTCTATCAAAGGAGGTTTCACCTGTAATTGTTGTCATCCATCACTTGGCACACGTGGAGATCACAAGGCCATTTACTCCTTTAAAAAAAAAAAAAAAATTATTTCAACTCCAATGTTTAATCTGCATAACTTAAGAGAGACTCACTGTATCGCTTTAATTTTTGATGCCGCACATTGACGCCGAATTCGATTAACTATTGATACAGAGCAAAGCGGGATGCTGTGGGCAGTTTATGAGCATGTATCAGAGATGTTTTCTCATGAATATTACCAGACACGCCGTGTGCTCCCCCCCATGTCTCATGAATGTATGTTCACTCCGAAGGGTGCGCCTCCCCAGTGAAACCCTCACTTAAAACATTCATGGCAGAACATATCATTCAGCACTTTGTGTACTTGAGAGCGTGAGGTGGAAGAGGACGCCTCGGAACACTGGAATGGAAATGAGGCAGGGATTTTTCTTTATGCAGAAGTGTTGTATCTTGAGGCAGTGTGTCGGGGGCTCCCCTGTTATGAAGGGGATGGGGAGTCTGGAGTGTTCCCCCCCCCCGATTGAGATGAGTATGTTTGGGCTGAGGGAGAAATCGCTGGCTGATGTTAGTGTGGGATTGAGCTCCTGCAGCCTCCCAGTGGGACGGGAGGACAGGGATGGGTCTCTTGCAGCAGGGCTCTGATTAGACCCATCGCCCTAGCTGCCACGCTCCACTCGTACTGGTAATTGGAGCTGGCAGGAGGTTGGCATGCACCCCTCCTCCTCTCCTCCCTTCCTCTCTCCTTTTTTAGTTATTTCCTCCCTCTTCTCTCATTTAAATCTCACCTCACCTGCCTGTGGCTGTTACAGCAGAGGCACACCTCCTTGACACAATAGTTTATGATTACGGTATCATGTTTTCTTAATTTTTACCAATTACCATATTGCCAGTGCCTCTTCTCTTTACAAATGATGTTGCCAGTGTTTCCCCATGGCTCTTGTGTATAGTTACGGCCCCCACTGCTTTCCTAATTGAGTAGTGCCATCAGAAAACCACATTAAGACTTCCCCCTTCTGCCCCCATCTTTTTCCACTTCGGCGCTCTAACCTCTCAAAACAAGTTCATCTGCTAAGCTGCTCATATTGCAGTTGGACTGTGCGTGATAAACTGCTGCAGGGAGAACAATGGTCCTATTTACCTTCCAAATCATGGAGGAACCAGTTCGTGCGTACCTGTCTCTACCTCCGAGGTGTTTCTGCCACTGCCTGTGGCCTCACTCATTTGCAAACCCCAGGGCGTTTCCACTATTTTTCTGTGCTAACAACCATCTGCACTTTATTAGTTAAGCAGTGGAAAAAATGGTTTGCATGCAGCCTGCGCAATGCCGGATTGTTCACTCTGCATATATACAAAATAAACCACCGCTGTGATAGTAAGATTGAGAAGCAGAACGCAATAATCTACTTCCATACCACACATGACACAAGTATTATTTTCTGCTGTTGTTTCCCCCCCCTCCTCTAGCACTCTTCATCTTGGTAATGGAGCGCCTACGTGACATTATCGCCGGATTTTCGCCTTATTCGTATTTTCTTGCCCTGCCTAGACAGAGGACTGGAGCTGATGAATTACCCTCCAGCACAAGAGGGCCCTTGTTTTATTAAAAATGCCCCCTATCTTGACAAACATCAAACTGCATTGCCCACACTATTTCATTGGATTCTCTCCAAATTTCCCCGTGCCTTTTGTCTTCCTTTCAAATTAAAGAGGACTGAACAAAGGCATATCTTTGTCTTCCTGGGATGACAAGTTGGCAGACGAGGCCAGCCACAGGAGTTAGAGTAGCAGGAATAGACAGGCAGTGCTCAAACCTCACACAATGGCTCGGTAATATCTTTGATAAACGCCTTGGAGAGAACTTTGAATTTATTTCCTTTTCTACTAAAAGCCAGGGACAGTATTAGAAAGCTATGTTTATAAGAAATGTATAGTTTCACCTTTCTATACTGAGCACCGCGTCGGCAGTCGAACCAAGTTATAATGATTACCTGTAAACTTTTTATTCCAAAGGTTTTATTATAGGTGTTTTTAAACAGCCTTTCATCACATACTAAATATATAAAAAACATATTTTCTTACAGTTTGACAGTATGTAATTTCACTGCGAGTGAAATATCAGTGATTGTGCAAACCAGGGCTCTGCTGGCAGGGTGCTTCAACATGTGGGAGGCCAGCGTGTCACAGCGTTAATCATCGTGGGTCTGTGGCCCGGCCACTGAGAGCACAGTGTTATGTTGTGACAGGCGGCCAGAAAGTCAGCTTAGCAGTTAATATTGAAAACAAGAGTGACCTAGAGTGACTAACTTTGGACGTTTCCGAACAAGCACCTCTCTGCCTCTCTTTATATAACCGTACTTACAGCGCAGCCACACTTTAATCCAATAATGTCCCAGAGTGGACATACCATGCGAAGTCGTGGTGCAGGCTCCACTAATCAGACACACTGTGAGAGAAATGTCCAGCTGCTGTAATAACAGTTCACCTGCAGTGCAAACATTAAGCAGAGGTACTGTATAGGGGATAGATTGATATAGAAGCTGTGCAGCAGCTGTTTGCCTTTTAAATTATTCCCCGTTTTCCTGATATGACAGAGCCGCTGACTCGTGTAATAACTCCTTTGGGGTCTCTCACCCTGCTTTCCCATTGGTTTGCATTTTTCACAGCTCCGGAACATTTGCCAATAATCCTAATCATAAATATTCATATAGGCACCAACAACACGTGGCTTTGGTGAGAAGTGTCCTGATATTCCAGTTGTTGCCCTTCTCACAGTTACACAAAGCACCATTGCATAAACAGCCTTTCCCAGCTGTAAGACACGACTCTGCTTTCTGCGCATAACTCTGTGTTGTAACCATTGAAGAAGCTGTAGTTATATTCTGGAGGAAATCAAATATTCAAACATTCAACTTATGAATATGGTATGTCAGACTCTCCTGACCTCTCCTGTACACTCTCTCAGGTAACTGGCACGCTGTGATTGACAGCACAGTGTCACGCTTCATTCATTCAATTGGTTTCCACCATGTAGTTTATATACGTAGTCGACCCCGAGTGGAAGCTGCACCTTCTTCTGCATTTCTTAAATTTTGGAAGCACAATCATGTGTCACATGCTCGAACAGCAGGTGTCAGATGATACATGAACACTGGGAACAAAGGTGATGTACACAAAGAGTTCACATCACTATAGCAGTGACAGTGTCTGGTAGTTTATTATCTTAATTATAATTTAATTTACAGATATATAGATAAAGTTTATTATTATTATTATTATGAACTCACTGTATCTAAAGTGAATTATAAGCAGGTGATGCTGAGGTGTATTTCCTTCTGGTTTGGTATAATTCTATAGTTTCCTCCTCCTCAAACCCACAGTTTGTAGACACACATCTACAAGGAAATATTCTTTTTTATTCTTTTCCATTCCCCGTCTCCATCTCTCATCCTCTCTGCCCTTGTTCCCTATCTCTCTCTTTGACTGTTGTAGAGAGCACAAACCACAGAGGAACACAGGGCGCTCTACTGTTACCATTATTCATACGGTGACAAATTGTACTCTATAATTTCACTCTGCCTTCAGTTGTGACTTTTGTCGAGGTATCCTGATTTCGGTCTGGATGTCTATAAAAAAAAAGAAAAAGAATCCTGTATCGTCAGACAGGAAGTTCTGCCTCGCCACAGAGATAAGACGCCACGCAGCGATCTGTCAACTACATTTGAATATGAGACGATCCGGGCTGCAGGCCAAACACAAGGGTGAAGGGAAGAACAAACTGCTCTGCAGGAGATCAGAACAAAGAACATCACACACACTCGTATTCACACTCCAGCCATATAGTTTACTGTGTGTTTACATGTGGGTTTTTCCGACCCAGACAAACAGACGATACACTGTTGGCGTCGGCCTAAAAAGTAGAATGAAACTAATTAGATGGACACTTGTGAATGAGTCAATAGATGTTTTACAAAGCATTTGCTGGTTTTCTGATCAACAGCTCAGACTTTAGACAGTCCCACTAACAAAGGAGCAGTGTGTGTAGTTAAAACATCACTGAGCTCCTGACACATAGTTCTGACAACAGACAAGATCAAAACAGCTTTTGTGTTTTCCCATGTGAATGGAAAGAAAACAGCATTTTACATACATTTGAATTTTGAATCATCACGAGTTGATTTTGAGTAGACCAGTCTGTTATAACCATTCAGTCTTAATTTTGTATTATTGTAAAACTGTTCTAGACACAATTTCCCTCATGGTTCCTTGTATTAATGTTATTAGTCCTTCCAAAGGGACTAATCCTTGCTTATGTTAACCTGCAGTGAGATATCCTTTCATGCCGAACCGTATTGGCAGCAGCGTGTTATTACCACACCGAGAATTCATCCACAAACAAGGAGGAAGATTAAAGAGATTACATGTTCGAGAGCAAGCTGATAATGATCCCTTGCCAGGGCCATCGGGTTTCCTCTTTATTAAGGTTGTCCAAAGGTGAAAATTGGGATTCATTATGAGTGTGAGGCCTCCGTTTGTTTCCCTTTGCTGAAAAACACGTGACTGATGTTACACAGCAACACAACTCGCCATCACAGAGTGAAACAACGGCAGAGTGGCGACGGCTATTTCAAATAACTCAAATCCCCGAGCTGAATCACTGTATACGAAGAGTTGGATTATTCAAATAGGTTGGTCGAGGTTGTGGAGGCGGCTCATTAATGCAGGGTGGCAGTTTGCAACCATCCTTCCTCTGTTTAAACCTGAGACTCCCCATGCTGGGTCATAAGCTTGTAATGATCATCAATCGGGGACCAATTTTAGTTGTGTTTTTTCCAAATCTAAACAATCATCATCAGATCTACCATTCCACAGTCGGGCACAATGTTTACGTGTGTGTGTTTCCTGATCAGCGTTTGGCCTCCAGCACCTGAACCTAGTTGCTCTCTCTCTCTCTCATCCTCCTCTCAACGCAGCACCTGAGAGCCTTTTCTGTCACAATCTTGTTTTTCCTCTTATTTTTTATTTTGTGTGTGTGTGTGTGTGTGTGTGTCTGCGGCCATACTAAAGTTCTACCATTGCACACTTTCAGAGAACCAGGTCCCCCATGGCTTCCCCTCCATCGACATGGGTCCCCAGCTGAAGGTGGTTGAAAGACCAGAACTGCCACCATGCTGTGCGCTGCCGGTGGAAACCCAGACCCAGAGATCACCTGGTTCAAGGACATGCTTCCTGTGGACATCAGCAGCAGCAACGGGCGAATCAAACAGCTCCGCTCAGGTACAATTGATTTCCACCTGGTTCACTTTCTTTCAAGATGTTATTCTACATGACATATGGAACATGTTTAATTATAGCAAAGGCATGTTGAAGGCTAAGAGATGACATTAAATGCCAACAGACACACTGATAGTCGTGTTAGACATGAGACTGATGTGAAAACACAAAGGGCCTTTGTTGTCATGTGTGACTTAATTTATTCTCTTTCATCACCAAGCACATGAAAGTTTTACACAGCTTGTCATTGTCGCCGCGATTAGTTGGCCGGGTTCTCAGACGATTCTATTTCTCACAACAGCTGCAGCCACTTTTTTAAAGTAGCACAGAAAATTGCGATGAGGTTGTTCGTGCGTTCCTGCAATCCGACAGTGATACATGAGCTTGTAACCTTTCAAAGTACAGAAAGAGAATTCCTCACCGCATTAAATATTCTGTAATCCCCTCTTAAACATACGGCTGGGTCACAATGAGGCCAGCCGGTGATGCATTCGCTCGGATTCAACCTTGAGAAATACAAAAATCAATGAGGTACCCTTTGTTCGCTGTATCAGTGCACTTGATAAATAAACAGCGCTCGCCTGACCTGGATCAGATTGAAAGATTAGTGGCTTCTGACCAGGTTCGGTCTTGTCACTCCTTACTAAATCTACCTCACTTAGAGCGTGTCAGGCCGGGCTGCGGGTCTGAGGCCCCGAAGATTAAAGAGGCGAGCTACTCCAGAAGAAGCCAGGTGCTAAGCTGCCCAGTGGAGGCTGAATACAGGTCACTGGAGCACGCTCACTTGGGCTGTGCACGTTCTCGCAATATTAAATCCTGGCTCTCTACAACCCAAATTAGATTCCTCACCAATTAGATACTAACAAATCTACTAATTGTTTGATAATGTTTTTATAGCAAGGAATAAATTGTGCCTAATAATACAGTCTTTTCTCTCTCTTTTTTAATTTTACTGGCGGCAACACACGTTTAATTAGTTTTCTTCCTTGCACCTAGTGAGAGTGTCCTGAAAACGTGCTGATATGTAATGCCCCTCAAACTTCTTTCTTATCCGCCACCTCCTCTTGACATCTGCCGCCATATCAGCATCAGCCACATGACCTGAAATTAGAAGTGCATTAATTTGCTGCCACAGTGTAATGGGAAAGCCGGAGCCCAGTTCCTCATATTGCATCACACATTTCCAGTTAGCACACATTAGACACATTAGTCTCTCTCTTTCACGCCATCCAAATCTAATACCTCTGACCTGAATACGTTTTGCCCTGCGTCACTCTAATTGCTGTGTATTGCTGTCATTCATTTTCTCTTGCCCATCTCACTAACTGCGATCTGCACAAAATAATGGGGGGGGGTCATCTTAAAATGGGAATCTATTTTAGTGTACCATTCAAATGCTGCTGTGAAGTCACATGTGAAGGGACAAAGCTGCACTAGGCAAAGAAAATCTAAATCTGTGTAGTTTCCGGTATTTACAGACATCGTGTACAGTCCAAAAAAGCTCCCACCTCCTTCATAGCGTTGATGAAATACTATGTCACATTGCATCAGTTTATTTTTTTCTGTGGCCGAAGCCATGTTTTACTAACTAATCTCTCAACCTGTTTGCATCAAAATTACTCCCACCTAGGTGGTACACCAATTAGAGGTAAGGATGATGAATAAAGTGTGTTGCAAACTATCACGTTCAGACCATTTCCCCACATCAGACCCCTGCATCCCCACCAGTTCCAACATTACCAGGTTCATTCACGCTGTTACAGCAGCCACCCGCCCCTCCCCCCACTCCCCCCCCCGTTCGTCTCTACCCCAACATGTTCTGTCTGATCATGTTCTGTCTGCTCCTTAACAAACAAATGATCACCAACCCTGATGCAGGAGAATGGAAATGCAAAAAGATGGTCCAAGGTGTTATTACGTAAATTAGCTTTTTCCAGTCTCCTGTTTTGCTGTTAGAAATTAACCCTGTTCTTGAGTGAAACACAAACACACACACACACAAACACGTTCACCCAGAAACAAAGCATCTCTCTGCTGCAGCCTCTTCTCTGGCTTTTTCAGTTAAAAAGGGGCAAGGAGTTGCATTTTTAAACTAAAGGCCACAGTCGCCACTAGAGGATCCACCTGCCCTCCTCCATGCAGTTAATGTAAATTCAAATGGCTGCATTTGCATACAGCCGACGCAGCATTGCCCCCCAGCATGGGAACAGGATGCCTGCTGGAGATTGTTAAGGGCGAAGGTTCCCTTTTTATGGAAATCCTGCTTTTCTCCAGAGTAAAAGCATGATTTCCAATCAACAACAGAGAGGTAAAAAGTGGACGTCTGGGTCAAGCTGCATACATTTGGGACCGCCAGCAGTCTGTCTGAGTGTTATTGCATACACAGCAACTAATACAGTCCATATTCAATAAGTTGTTTAACTCTTTATGAGTTATGATAGCCTCATGACAGCCTCTGGGTCCCTCCTGCTCGGTGAATGACCTTGTGGAAGATCCAGCGTTCCTGTAGTTGGGAGTAATTGAAGGAGTTTAGTGTTTCAGCTCTGGAAACTGTCACACCAGCAGCCTTCTACATTCCAGTAGTACTTCCACTGTTTTTTCCCATGGGAGAGTGGGTAGAGTGACAGATTCGTGACACCAGCATTAGTATGCAGTTGCATGTCAGCGCTGAATCAGTCAGCGATGAGCTCAGCAAGCGGAGCAAACACCTTGGAGGGACGTGTTGTCATGAGATCTGAGGTGGTGTTATCACATGTCACTGCCCCGCCCTGTTCCGCTCCTCCTTGTTTTGGTCTCGCCTTGATTCGAGTCCTTACTGGTTGGTGGTGAACCTGTTTGTTGCATTCATCTCATACTGCATGATGTGGAAAAAAATATGTAATCCTGACATCATCGTACACTGAGTATTTTTGTCATTTTCAAACTGCATGGTGGCTGACTGCCTCGTACCATGCTGTGTCTGAGACATGATGACTGTTTCTTTGGTCTTTGAGAAAAGTTTCTTTTTAAATGTGTATTTGTTAAATCGAGGGAAACCAGGTAAGTTTGGTGTTGTTGATCTTTTTATCAAGTTGTCAAATTATAAATGGCCGTTGGTAAATCAGTAGCAATGATCCGTGATGCTTCTGGACACGGTGTGTCACTGTGACCACCACAGACAGGACTCCTGGCTTTCATGGTTTGTTAGAAACAACATGTTAGCCTTCTGTGTGATCACTGCAGCTTCTCGGGATTGTGAATTCTAATCCAAGCCATCTGGCAGAGGAGTGTCCCCCCTTGAGGCTTTCAGTGAGACATGGTCAGATAGTTTGTAATGAAAAGAACACTGAAATGGCCTCCACTGCTAAATGTGTACTCACAGGCTGAAGGAAGTATATCTGCCCTGGCGGCAATTTGGAGCAATGTCTCCTGTTATGTTTACATTTGTGCTGTACTTAAATATGGTCACATTTGTATTTAATGTCACCATTAAGCATCTCTGGAAACATTATTCTCAGCTCAAAACACTTCAGAGTAACGTCCCTCCTGAGGGTCTAAATAATGTTCCCCTTGCTAAAACAGTGTTAAACACATTTTGCACAGTTGTTGATATTACGCTGCAGCGGTTGATGGCTTCTTAAGATATAACATAAATTCTGCTGCTTCTCTCGTGCAGTACAGCTGCAGTGCAGCTTAGCTGGGGCTCTAACATCTGGCTGAGCTAGATAACCCTCAGTGACATAAACACTTTGGTTGTCAATTAGTTCCATAAGCAGAAAGCCTAATCAGACTGTGATTGTTGTGACATGTTATTCAGATGATTAATTGACCCTCAGTCATGGTCTTTTTTCTCCTTAACACGACTAGCAAATATTCTGTTAGCAGCTCCGGTAAACTTGCCAATAAGCAAAAGACTTATGTTGCTGTAAGCATTTTTTATTTTTTTTTGACAAAACCACGTCCGTGTCTGAGACACTTAATTACGCACGAACTGGGTCATACTAATTGACTACAGGCTCTCAAGCGAGTCACTGTACAGATATCTGCTGTGGTTTCATGCAAAGTTACATCTCATATTCCACAACTGTCAAGACAGCTAAATTTGTTAATCCTCCATGCAGGAGCTCTGCAAATTGAGAACAGCGAGGAGTCCGACCAGGGGAAATATGAATGCGTTGCCATGAACAGTGCCGGGACTCGTTACTCTGCTCCTGCCAATCTCTACGTACGAGGTAAAGTCCAACGTCTCTCTCTCTCTCACTTCTAATATTTCTGTTGTGTCATGTCCTTGCAAAATACAAAGAGCTGTGTTAACCTTTGAAAATTCTTGGCTGTTTAATTCTAAATGTTGTTCACCTCCAACAACCATGCATCTCTGTGTCTAATCTCCCTTTAAAGACCCTGAATCCCGTTAGTACAGCTACTTGTGTGATTTGTTTTACTTTAGTGATTTTAGGTGATTAAAGCTCTTCTCAGGAGTGCGTCGCAGTGTGTGATTGACATTTTCCTCACTCTCCTGCTAGCTGTGTTGCAACTGCCAGGGTGGCACAACTAAAACTCTTTATAATAATGTGATGTGTGCAAAGGGTAATTCCCAACGTCCCTCTGTCCACCTTCAACCTGAGCAGAGCTTGAATCTTCCTGGATGAGTGAAAAAGAAGCGTGCAGGGCCTTTCATTAATGTCTAATCGCCCCATTTATACCACTTCTTCTTTCTTCCGCTCACCTTCAACAGCTTCTCTCACCATTATCCGTGCACTGCCATTATTCTCACCAACTGTCTAACCTCAACGTCCTGTTTGGCCGAGAACTCGACCAGGTGCGGTCTCTGTGAAAACAGCTGCATGGAAACAGATTCCTCTGCTGGCACTGGGAGCTGTGACAGGCCTTGTTTCTTTTTTGTTTTTTTACCCTTCTGACTGTATCGAAAGGCTCCATTAACCCCCCCCACCAGCACCAAAAGGCATGGAGGTGCCTGGAGTTTCATGGTTTGTTTTTGTTGTGGTGTGTCTGCAGACTAATGCAGGACAAAGGCACCATTCTACCCGTCCTGGAAAGTGCTAGTATAGGGGAGAGAATAGTCGAGGTCAGGCCCGGTGAATAACACCACCCTGTCTGATAGACATGAAACACAATAGCTGCTCCAGTTGTTCGTGTGTGTGGAGTTGGGTGTGAGAAAGTGTCGGGGGAAGAAAGAGACATTTCAGCTATGACTCGAATCAAGATGACGATCTTTTCCAGACAAATCCCCCCCTCTCTAATAGTAGTATCAGTATTTACCTTGTAAAAAAGAAAATCCAGGGGAAATGTTTTTTCAGCCGACAGTTGCTCCTGGATCAGAGGAACCAGAGGTAAAATCATCTTCAAGGGCCATCGCAGCGTCAAATTTACAGATTAAACCCCAGGGGCTCCAGAAGGTTTAGATCTTAAATCTTGACAGAGGGAGGCAGTCAGCCAAACAGCAGAGGCGAGGGATGGATGTAAGCCTCGTCTATTAATCAGGCCATGTCTGTCACAGGTGCAGACATGGCCCTTTTTTTCTCCACAGAGGTAATTACAGTAGTTGTGTGGCGTGGCGCCAGCAGGGCCCCGGGGCCCAGCTAGTCTGTAACACACCACCCAGGTAGCTGTCAACCCATTGGCCCCGACACCGGCTCTTTCCACCAGCCTCACCACACCAGTGGAGAGATAGAAATCAAACCAACCGTAACCTTTTAAAAGTGTTCTTGTCTGCAATGGGGAACAAAGGCTCGAGCCATGTTTTCACTCGGTCTTTGTTGCCACTGCAAGAATGAAGAGACAAGACCCGGGGCTGTGTTATCACTGGGCTGCTTGATTGGGTTTAAAACATGAGGGACTCCAGACAAGTGGCCTTTGACGCGACTCTTCCTTTACTCTCTTCCTTTTCATTGAAAGACACCAGAGGGAAGATTTAAGCTTTCAATGTCTGCTCCAATTTGTAAACATAACAAGCGTTGGAAGCAAACGAGTCATTGGACAACTGTTCACGTTTTACAGCGTTGATGTTTGGCAGCAGGCTGTTAAAATAGAACTTTTAATACAATTTTAAAATGACGTTTGGGTTTTAAACAAATAAAAAACAATAGAGTTACAGTTCTTAATACCTTGTGATGCACACGCCATCGCCATTTAATGCCCAGATGGACTGTTTCAATATTCCAGTCTCACTTTTTTTTAGTGTAGGCTTTAAGAATCTATCACTTGATTATATGTTTTGCCTTCCAAAAATATCTTCCTCCCCACATTTATTGCCTTGAAATGTCAATAACCACAACTTGAAGGCGACATGAAAAGATTAGCAAGGGAGAAAGAATGGTGTTATTATTCTCCATCAACAACCTTGTAACACCCGCCCACACATACATCCCTGTCAGACTTCCATTAAATGGGCTCGTTATGGGTTTGGTGTCTGAGAAAGTGTTTCAGCCGTCCACTCACCTGATCCAATTCCTGTCTGCAGGTGCACTACCACGCTGCGAGCGCCTCCGCCACCATCACCTTCTCCTGACATTTTAGAGCCGCCACAGAATGAATGTCCTCATATTTCTGTGTGGGAGGGGGGGAGGCGGGCGGCGGGGTGGGGGGTCTGCTCTGCTCGTGGATTGTTTTTCTCTTCCTGTCTGTATATCTATTAATTGTCCTTCCACCTCTCATCCGTTAAGAGCGCGTGAATGTTTACGTAGGTGTGCGGGTGCCTTGTTTGTGTCGGGGTTGCTTTCGGTGACCCCCCCCCCCCCCCCCCCCCCCCCCCCCCCCTCTTAAGAAGGACTCCATCAACAGTGGCAGAATCACAAGCGCACTGTGATTGTGCATGAGCGCTCATTTGTCAAGCGCTTATCCCACAACGGAGGAGGGATGTCAGCCTCTGTCTGCCGGCACTCCCTCATATATCCATGTGACATGTCAATATGTCACAGAGGATAAAGTGCTGCAGCTGGGCTTCTCTCTTTACCAAAATGTCTTCATGCTGTTCTATGTGTGTGTGTGTGGGAGTCAGGGAGGGAAACTTCCAAATGTGATCAATCTGAATAAGTTCTCTGAGGAAGAAGATGAGGTACAGGATCAGATTGAGTGACCCCTACATCAGCAAGTGCTCCTGAAGGATGCATTGTGCATGAGGCATAAAGAGTCCAGTATCAGGAACTTTTTTATTTGATCTCTGATTCATACATATAGGTTATTCAGATAAACATAATACTATAACCTTGCTCATCTAGTGGAGCAATAGCATTTCAAACAGCACAGTAATTGTACAAGTGTGATATCAGACAAATATCTGGAATAATCAAAAAGGTCTTGATATGTTCCACTTAGGAAATAAATAAACAAAATATAGCTTTTTTAAATTAAAAACAATAAATACAATGAGTGAGTTTCCCTCCCTGGCTCTGTATGTTTGCATTTTCCTGCTAATATCTGTACCATGTCACTAACCTCCACTGGGTCTATGGAAAACACTGTTTGGTTTCACTGTCTTGTCTTCCTCCCCACTGTCTTTTCATTCCATCGCTCACCTCCATCCAAATCACTTCATCCACAAACAGATCAGCGGGAAGGTTGGTCATTTTCACTTTCAATCCCTTCCCTTCAATTAGATGCAGATTTTTAGAGTTAGGTTGCCCATCCCCTCCCAGCCCCTCGGATCAAGAGACACAGATACTCCAACCTTGAACCTTGAATTAAAAATAGCTCCCCTCCCCTAACCCTCCTAAATGTGTTGTCAACATGTTTGCATGAAACCCTGAATAGTTCTTGCATGCTACACATCGTCACTCCCTCAAACCGTGTTGTGATTAGTCTTTGTTAAACCGTCCCTGCGCAGCTTACTTCAGTCATTATTAGATCTCTGTTGTGTTGCGTATTTTTCCAACCGCACCCTCAGTGTCACTGTCAGCGTCATGCACCAAAAGCTATAGCTCCTTTCACTCTCAGACTTTCCAGCCCTGCAGGGACATGGAGCCTATAATAGATTACTCTTGTATTCAGACGGCAATGGGACGTGTCAGGTATTTAGGCAGCAACACCCCTGCTCTCCTCCTGAGAGACAGAGGTATCAGGAGGGACAAAGCTGTTCTCAAGAGATTGTCTTTTCTTTTTCTTTACTGCCATGGATGTCCTCCACCCAGAGACTGAAGGTGTGATGGGTGCATGCTGGTGTAATGAGAGGACAGCCCCCACATCTCCCTTGTAATTTTGCCGCAGGAAGTCAAGCAGGAAAGACAAGTTTATGATGTGTTGCTGCAAAACTTTTTATAAGAAACCTAAACTCTATTGAAGTTACTGTAAAAATAACTAATTGATTTGATAGTCTTTGCTCCTTTTATCCACATGTAAACAAGTGGAATCTCTGTTTTAGTGTTAATGAATAACGACATTGACACCGTCCATGTGAGGTTATGTTTTGGAAGTGATTTCTTCACTCAGAACCATCTCCAAAACACAGCCCCCACAAAGAGCTGACCTATGGAATATTTAAGAATGAGCTGGCAAGGTGCTGACAGGGGGATGATCAGCCATCATGGTTTGCCCAGTGCTGCTGCCAGGAAGCCGGGGAGGTTGCTGACTCTGTGCCAGTTTGCACAGATATTGATTCACCGAACAGGTTCTGCTATCCTTGGGCACTTTGTCAAGGCAGTTAAATTTTATAGGTATCCAGCGAGCGGGCAGGCAGAGTGGAGACAGGGCTTATTTTGTGGTTTTGATAGAGTCCTGGAGCTCGTCTCTTCAAGCTGCTCTCAACAGGAGAGAGGCTTCGGGGGAATCGATAACAATTACCTGCCCTCTAGTCATTTTGTTCCACAGCACCTCTCCAAACTTAACCGCACGCCATGAATTATTCACAACATTAAGTGTTCGATATACACAGGCCCCATTGACTGACTGCTTTTAGCTCTGTTTAGTCTACTTCTCCACGGTTTCACTGTTTCATAAGGCGTATGTTAAGCGTATGTTGTGAAAAATAGCAGCACTCGGAGAAGCTGCCAGGGTGTGAGAAGACACACGTGGTGGCTGGCATGAGTGGAACACCGAAGCCTTTTTACTAACTCATCTGTTGTGCATTAGTCACTGTGGAAATCAGATGTTCGCTCATTTTTATGAGAAAATTGGACCAAGTCCCTCCTTTATCTTCTGCCCCTAGCGTGCGCAGGCTTCTTATCCCGTCCCATATCTTTCCCTTGCATGCTCTTCCTGAGAATGCTGTCCTCGCCCTGTTCCCAGGCTGGTAACACTAGTCGACCTGTCCCATCTAAGCATGAACAAATCATCTCAGTCCCTGTGAACTCCAGAAAGCTGATGTCATGGCCGATAATCTGTTAGTCTGTCTGTCAGTGTGTGTCACTTTACTCCTGCATGAATCCCTCGACATGATGTTGTAACTTCATAAAGTTGTTCCCCTCCTGTCCACTGAGTCATCTTAAAAACTTTTTTAAGATGATTTTTTATCATTTATTCTGTATTAATAGTCAACTGCCATCGTTACTGACACCTCAACTTTGGCTGAACTCTTTGGTTTTTTATTTGCCACACATCTCCCTGAATAATTAAGTCCTTAAGAAATACATTTACTTTTGATTTACTCTGGGAATTGTCGAAAAGTAAGTGAAAGACCTAATTCCACGACATTGTATCAGTCTGTCAGTTTTGCGGCACAGACCTGGAATATTAATATTGAGACACTGACATATCGAGCCAAGAAGTTCAAGCCTACATGATTGTATTAATTAAAAACCAGCTTCAGGGTCTAAATACATCCACTCAATTATTTGGGGGGGGGGGATTCTGAGGAGTGGGAAGCAGGTCCTTCTCCTTGTTACAGCGCAGTCCACGAGAACCAGCCTCTTCCTGACTGGAATCTCAAAACGTGCTTTTGTGTTTTTCCATTTCACCACATAATGAGGGGGAATAACAAGCATGGCTGTAATGACGTTCCGGTTCAAATTAGATTCGGGAGGGGAGGGAGGGGTGAAGGGTAGGTTGGTTGGGTGGGGGGGGGGGGCGGTTAGGGACGGTGGAGGGAGACTCACATTTTAAAATCCATTTTCATGGGGACCGGAGCAAAAGAGCAATTACAGTGGGTGTTTTTTTTTTTTCTTTCTAGAGAGACACAGAGATGTTGTTCGTGCATTAGGGGAAACAAGCAGCATGGATCCTGCAGGGAGAGCTCCGTGCCTCGATGTTTTGAATACATACAAGCAGCAAGTAGTGAGGTGGCAATAACGGCTTCTCACTCGGGAGCTTAATGTTTGGCTTGGCCTCACTCTCGACACAATCAAGGTCAAAGAAGTCAGAGCTCCTCCTGCCTACATGTCACAGTCGCACACTACAGCAGTGTTCAGCATGTCATAAATCCAACAGGTCTGACACTGATGGATCTTCACACAGCAGCGTCAAGTTTTATGTTTTTTTGCTTTACCGTGTCAGGCAAGTCGGCTGTCGTTGCCAAAAACTTACCAGAGGAAGATCTTTAAGTGTATAAGCAATGCCTGGGTGTCTTTATTTAGATGGAAAACAAGTGGTATGTAAATGCCGGCTGCCTGTTTATTCCGGGCCAGCTTCTCAGCCTCTGCATCGGTGTTTGCCTCGTCCCTGGCGACGTCAACCGGGCCCTCCGTGTCTCCATGGGAACCCCTTTTTTAATGTCAGCCTATCTGCATATCAGGAACTGCACAAAGAGAGAGAGAGGGAGAGAGCGAGGGCGAACGACAGGCTGAGCAGAAGGAGCCAGCGAGAGGGAGCAGGAGGAGAAATCAAACAATGCCATCTCCACAGGGTCCCTCGATGATGCAACTCTCGCCACCATTTGACACTCTGACAAAAGAGGGCCAGACATAGTCTCCAGCAAAAAACTGGGCTATTTTTCTCATTATATTCCCTTTTTGTAGGCAAGCGGATAAAACGCCCCCCTCTTAAGTTTTTCTTGTGGAGTTTCCACAGCCATCTTGTGACAGTCCTATTATTCCCATTGTGCTCGCCCACACACTCGGACAAAAGCAATCAGCCCCTCCATTTTGTCAGCTGTTCTGAGTCGGAGTTTAGCATTGAACATTATATATGCACCTTACATATCCAACGTACTCACTCCTTTGTCCTGTTGCTTTCTGTAGTGAGAAGAGTCCCACCGAGATTCTCCATCCCGCCCACCAACCAAGAGGTGATGCCGGGCGGCAGCATCAACCTGACGTGCGTGGCCGTGGGCTCGCCGATGCCCTACGTCAAGTGGACGACGGGCCAGGTGGAGCTGACCAAGGAGGAGGAGATGCCGCTGGGACGCAACGTGCTGGAGGTCACAAACATCCGCGTGTCGGCCAACTACACGTGCGTGGCCATTTCTTCTCTGGGCATCATCGAGGCCACCGCCCAGGTCACTGTCAAAGGTGAGAGGGTCAAGCTTCCACTGAGGATCCTGCTTTAATGGGAATTCTGTTAATTTGAGCCTCAGATTCAAATCCAGATAAGATTCAGAAATGTAATAGGAACAAAACAAACCACTTAAGTCGACTCAAACTTAAACATCTGTGTTTTTTCTTTATACTCAGAGGTAAAAATGACATTCTGCTGCTGTGCGTTGTCTCTTTGTCAATGAGCATCGATGTCTTTTATGCGTCTCTGTCTTCATGTTGGTTCAGTTTTTTTTTTTATTCTTGCTCGATGCCCGAGTGTTTGTGCTAATGTGGCTTTTCCCAGCCTGTGTGTGTCTGTGACGATGCGACTGTGTTGTCTACCCGCTGCAGCCTCTCTTATCAGTTGTCGTAAAAAATGTATCCCACTTTCCACTCGGCTGATCGATACACTGAATGTCACAGCCATTTAGAGGGACCACCGCATTACAGCCCCCACCCCCCATCTTCAAGGAAATCATAATGAAGATTCCCTGTTTCCCCCCCCCCCCCCGCCCCACGTTGTCCTTCAGTCACAACAGGAACCACTCTTGCAATTGTCTCATATTGTTTGTAATGGCCCCGGCCGGATATAAAACACAAAATTGTGATTTCAGTCTAGCTTTTCTTTTCATTTGGGGATAATGGCTGCTGAGGGTACTATAAGGATTAGCTTCTAAAACAATCATTTCAGTGCAATGAGTTACAGAGCGGAGCATTATGGAGTCGTGTCTTTGCTCCACAAGAGCGAATTCAGCCGTAATGTCTGGATTCTGAGAGTTAAGCTGTCAAATGTGTCAGACATCCAATTTTTTTATCAAATTACCCACACGTCCTAAAAGACAATTTCTGATATCCAAGCTAATGCCCTGCTTCTCACTCCTCAGCTCTGCCAAAGCCCCCAGCCTCCCTCATTGTGACAGAGACCACAGCCACCAGTGTGACACTCACCTGGGACTCCGGGAACCCAGAACCAGTGTCCTACTACATGATCCAATACAAAGCCAAGTCCTCAGACAATGGCTTCCAGGAGGTGGAAGGTGTGGCGACCACCCGTTACAGCATCGGCGGACTCAGCCCCTACTCCGAGTACGAGTTCCGCGTCATGGCTGTCAACAACATTGGCCGCGGGCCGCCCAGCGACCCGGTGGAGACACGCACCGGTGAACAGGCCCCCTCCTCACCTCCGCTGCACGTCCAGGCGCGCATGCTAAGTGCCAGCACAATGCTGGTCCAGTGGGAACCGCCCGAGGAACCCAATGGGCAGATCAGGGGCTATCGAGTGTACTACAGCTCGGACCTGACGGCTCCGCTCAGCGCCTGGCAGAAGCACAACACAGATGACAGCAGTCTGACCACCATCTCCGGCCTGACTCCGGATATCACGTACAGCCTGCGGGTGCTGGGCTTCACCTCTGTCGGGGACGGACCCCCCTCTGACGTCCTGCAAGTGAAAACGCAGCAGGGAGGTGAGCAGCCAGCCTCTGTTTATGGTTCTGTGTGTTAATGTGTGGTTTAAAATGTCTTTCCTTATTTTGTATCAAATATACTTTCAGATAACTTGAGATAAGGTTGAAATTTAAACCTCAAATATATTTTTTTTTTACAGAAGTCTTCCTATACAATCAGTTTTTGGGATGTGGTTATTAATATTGACATTGGCTTTCTATTCTTGTATTTCTTCTAACCTCTCCCCTCTCCCCCTCTCCCCTCTCCCCTCTCCCCTCTCCCCTCTCCCCTCTCCCCTCTGTACCCAGTCCCTGCGCAGCCGTCCAGCTTCGAGGCCGAAGCCGAGCTGGACACCCGCATCATGCTAACATGGCTGTGGCCAGTGCAGGGCCCCATCACAAAGTATGAGCTGCAGTACTGGGAGGCTGGCTCAGACAACAAGGTTAGAATAACAACACAAAGTTATAATTATTTCATGACCTGATTCTCTCTACAGCACACTGAATCTATCTCTGTATGTCTGTCTATCTATATATCTATCCATCTATGTATATATCTGTCCGTCTCTCTGTCTGTCTCCGTCTCATTTGTGGTCGTCTCATATTTTACTGTGCGAATGAAGACAAATGAATCTCGCCTGTTATGATGCAATTTCTGTGAATGAGGGAGCCTCGGCTGAGAAGTGTTATTGTAGTTCTGCAGTCGGCTCCCCAGCTGATGAGAAGGATTCAGTATTGTAACAGACAGCCCGGTTGTTCAGTGCTGTCTTGCAGTGTTGTTGCCCTTCATTCAACTCTGCTGGACCACTGCACCAACAGTCAACCAGAGGACAAATTGTTTTTTTTTGTGATGCTCTCAAATGTAGCTGCATGAGAGTCGGAGAGCCAGCAGTTTAGGATTTCAGTCCAAGATTATTATTCCTGTAGCTCAAGATGTGAAGTGACCTAACTGTGTTTGATTGTAATTCATCAGCAAGGTTCTGTCCGACTCTCCCCCCCCTCACAGATACACGTGACCTTCAACCCGGCGGGCTCTCACTCCGTGGACGCTCTGAAGCCTGACACCTTGTACCGCTTCTCGCTGGCCGCCCGTTCTGAGATGGGTTTAGGCGTTTACACACAGCCCGTGGAGGCCCGCACCGCCCAGTCCAGTAAGTTCCAACCATCTTCTCCTCTTTCCTCTTCCTCTGACTTCCTCTCCTCCTCGTCCACTAACCAGCGACTTCTCACGGGGACGGTCACCCACAGCCGGCTGACACAGATTAAGGTCATTATCCTCAGAGCAGCACAAAGTGGACTTTCATGGAGCTTAAAAAAGACAGAGATTGTGGGCAACTTGAATGTCAAGTCAATTTCAGCACGACATACAGTAAAGTGCTGACAGTGCAGGCGTCGCTGCCAGCCTCACCCTTCCACCACCTGCCCTCTGTCACCAACACTAACCCTCCTGTCCGTCTATGTGAGGGCAGGCACCCTATTCACTGTCAAAGGTACGTTTAATGTGTCCAGGTCATACATCTGTGAGCGGGGCTGCGTTATTTAACCTCATATCATTATGTGCTTTTACAGAGAAGGCACCCAAAATGTCCCTCTGCCACCTCCCTGCTGATGTTTTTGCAGTTTTTTTATTCTTGCGCTCATTCTGTTCAAAGGTAAATTTGTTCAGAAATAAGGAGGTTCAAAATAAAAAAGAATAATTGTACCTTCTGCAACTTATGATTTGGTAAACAGTGTGATACTGTCAAAAGAAGTGTGTAATAACACGTATTGCTGTTGGTACACACTGTGTTCTAATTAGCGGGGAACACTTTAAACTGTAAGACTGTAATTTAAAAAAAACTAAAGTTATATCGGTGCCTTTTTTCTGCAAAAAGAAAACTATTCAATGGTGTCGAAGAAATTCCAAAATACCAGATGGACGGTAACAATTCACATTACAATCCATTTCCAGTCAGGAGCGTAATGGCTGTGGCTGCACCATTCGAAGAGAAAAGATCGGAACTGGGTGCCTGGATATGTCTTTTTAAAAACACCCCCCCCCATCAGGCCAGACAAAATCATTGAAAATCTAACACCTCTGCCAACCCCAGAGTCACATAACCGTCAATCAAGATCAAGAGAGGTGATGAGCCTGTGTCCTCGTGCCTCCTGCCAGCCGCAGCAACAAGGTCACACAATGTGGATTTACATGCGACGGTAGGACGCTGTGCAGCGAAGCCTCAGGAAGGCTCAGCAGCAAACAGACGCTGGGACAGAGGGACATTTTTTTTCCAAAGTGCTGCATTTCAAATGTTCACTTTTGTTTTTTTATTAGGATTCAGAGCACTGAACATAACTGAGCTTTATTCAAACTGCAACTCTACCTCTCAGGGAAGTGACTCGACAGGTGGACAAGTCCCATGAGAGATTACCTAGAACTGAATGAGAGATTATATAAGTAACATAAACAAACCTTATCTCCATCATAAGAAATTAGAAGTAATCAAACCTTCTTATCAGTTATACAAACATTGAACAACAACTATACATGAGTAATTGTACATCAGTGTTTAGTGTTAACCGTTACCGTTGAAAAGAGATCAATACTTGAGAAACAAAAAGAAATATATAACTTAAACTCTTTAATTATGTGACCATACTTTAAATGTACATTATGGTCAAAGAGATGTATTGGACTTTATTCTGTACTCCATCCCCTCATCTATCACATTATTCACCAGGACCTGGATTTCTACACATCCTGAGCGATTCATCTCCATTGTTGTGATGAACAGAAACACGCGGTGTTCTCAGGTCTTGATAGTTTTCTCTCTCGTGGATCAGCGACCACCTGATGTGACTCTCTTCTCTTTTGTTAAGCCTTAATATACTGAGAAGGTAGAGTTCCATGTCCTAACATTAGTTTATTGGATTTGCATTTGAGCTCACTGTCCACTGCTCTGCTGATTAGGAGAGAAATTTCATGGGCATGCTTTGTGAGAAACCCCCGGCCTCGAATTCTCCTTTCCTCAGTTTCTCATTTTATCCCCTTTTTTTTAATAGTCGAGTTGAATAAGTTTGTGATTGTGTTAGATGCATGGAATTCATGAATGCTGTTCAGTTTGTTTTCTGTGTTGTACTTGTGTTCCATTTTAGAATTGTTTATTATTTTCTGCTTTTTCCTCTGGACTTGGGAGATGACATGTTTTCCTTACTGCCTTTTTAAGCTGTAATTTGAATAATAATTGAATCTTTTTTAAATCTGATAAATAAATCTTGTATTTTTTTTGGTAATCCTATTATTCCAGACTGGAGGTGTAGCACAAGATTGCCAACTCAATCTCTGGGGGCGCGCTCCAGAAGAGTTTATGATTATAAAATGTAACAGGATGAGGTAGACAGGCTATAACTGAGTCCCAAAAAATGTAGCGTCCCCCAAAAAATGAGAATTTGTAATAATAATCATAAAGATAATAATAATAGTGGCTTGAATTGTAACTGCTGATTATGAAATTACAGCTTTATGTATATATAACCTCAGTAGTAGCTCAGTGTGTCTCAGCAGCGGCTCTGACCGGGTCTGACACCACTGTTAGGAAACTCAGAGCTTCGGCATTGATGTGTGAACGCCGTTTAACACGGTTAAGCGTTTGTTCACACACGGGCACATCTATGGTCAGTTTAATGCCCCTTCTGAGCCCTGAGAGAGGCAGCAGAGAGGGCGATTAAGGGCAAATTACGTCTTTATAAAAAAAAAATAACGCTGCCTTGTAAGATTTTGGCACATTTTGTGTTTTGTTCAGCTCACCCTGTAGTTTCACGGCCTCTCGCATAAATTCAGTGCCAAGCACAGCTTCAGCAGTAGCCTGGTAATGTGTTTTTGCAGCCAGTCTCTCAGTCCAGAGGCAGCACCCTGTTTAGTATGGAAGCTTTTTGTATTCAGCATAAAAATGAAATGTCATATTGGCTTTTGCAGTCTAATATTATTGAATTTATCAACTACAGTATGCATCGAGAGAAGGTGTCTCAAATAAGAAATAGATTGATTGGACATTGAACCCAAAGCTTAATTTGTGATATCTGTCTCTTTCAGTAGAGATGTCCAATGCAATAAATTAGCACTTTCAGTTTTCTTATATAACCTGATACGTATATTGACATTTCATTTTTATATTGACCACTGTACAAACAGCTTCCACAGTTTTGCCTTATGTTTGCCTGTGTTTAGTTTCTTTTTTTCGTTTGCTTGATCCATGCCCCTCCTCCGTGTGGTTTTGCTCCCCCCCTCCCTCCCACCCTCCCTGCAGCCCCGTCCGCTCCCCCTCAAGAGGTACACCTGGTCAGCCTGAGCTCCACCAGTCTCAAGGTGAGTTGGGTGGCACCGCCCGCCGCTAGCCGCCACGGCGCCATTGTGCGCTACACAGTCAGCTACCAGGGCCTGGCTGGAGAGGACACAGAGCGGCACGAGGTGACTGGCATCGGTGCAGAAGCCACCAGCTCTGTGCTGGTGGGCCTGGAGAAGTGGACTGAGTATCAGGTGTGGGTGAGGGCACACACTGATGTGGGCCCGGGCCCTGAAAGTGCCCCAGTGAAGATGAAAACCAAAGAGGATGGTATGTTGACACCTGTTGAGAGACATGAGGGTTTCTAATATCTAACACAGAGTGTATGAAAGAAATTTCACAAATCTCACACCATGCAATTGTAAATCACACTTTGTATGCATGTATCACATTAATTCACATATAAGCATGTTTGCACAGACGTAATTACAGATATGTTAAAAAGCTCTGTAGGCTCTGCTCCCAGCACTTTAGCTGTTTTTTGCTAAATGTGAAGCTATTAAAAAACCCAGTAATAGTGTCATAATAGTGTCTCTCTATGACCTTTATTTGGTAAAAAACACTGTGAAAGTTGTATTTTTACTCTTTCAATAAACTACTTCAAAGCAAATAATTGATTTCCTTTGTTAACATGTGGCCTCGGTGTCAGGAGGTTGAATGTGTTCAAGCACGAAACAGTAAGAAAACAACACTATCACGTAACCTCGTTGATGGTTCCCAGTAAACACAAGTGTTTCGTGTTAATTCACAAAGGACACGCGGCTGAAACAACGTGCGCTGATGGAGCTGAACGCTTCTCCTCCTGACAAGCTCATTGCACCTGAAGTCTTCTGATCCAATTGGACGGTTTGACTGATTGAACGGTCCGAGGGCAACGTCCCGATTGGCTCAGATAGGAAATGGGTGCATCGGTCTGTGAAACATTGTGAATCATTACCTTAGAAAATATACTGGGAATTTAACTTCTCTACAGCTACACACACAAATTAACACATTCACATACACACACACACACACACAATGGGTTGTAAACATCTGCAGGGTGTGAGATTACATGTGACGGATCATTTCATCAGCTCAGAATATGAGGGACCCTTGTTTGACTCCGTAGACACCTCTCCTGAAGCAGAGTGCTCTCAGACTCTGGCTCTCGGCTGTTGTCACTGTTTCTCTTCGCTCTCTTCAACTTCCACTGCACATTTCTCTTTGTCCTGTTGATCAATTATGAGTAAATAAGGCGGCGGTGGTTGGAAAATGGGGTCAACTTCTCTTTTTTCTCCTCTTTCAAGCTTCTGCTTTTAAGCTTTAACACTTTGCATCCGTGGCAGGTTGAAATCACCCCCCAGGCCTCGGCTCGGCGATACTTTACTCCACTCTCACTGTTTAAATGCTTTTCTTATTTTCTTCCTTCTGTTCCGAGGAGGAGAAGTGGAGCACTACTCTCCCTCCTTCCCTCCGTTTCTCACTCCTTCCTCGTTTTGTTTGCAGTGTGATCGAGAGCGGCTGCTCCTCAGAGAGGAATCGTCTATAATTAATGTGTTTGAAGTTTGCTGCAACACAGCTAATTTCATACCGGAATTAAGGACATTACAGACATCGCTAGACCCCATGCTGTACCGCACGGGGTGTTTTCAGGACACGGCCGTCACAGAAGGTCTGAATTTGAGTGGAGATCATTTTGATTCATGGCCAGCTCTTGTCGCACTTCCTGCTACATGAGCACCAGAGTCTATAAAAATCTCAGGAGTCATTGTTTTTGATAGTTTTGGCTCCTCATCACAAAACACATGGAACTTAGGGAAAAACACTAGCTCGGCATATTTTAGCTCGTTCCTCCCTCCCTCGCTAGCCTCGTTTTCACAGCGCTTGTTTTAGGCGGGAATGTTAAACCTTTATTTTGTCTTCCAGTTCTGTATAAATGGGGGGGGGGGCATCGTTGCCTTTATGCCTGCAGCAGATGTAGTCACAGAAGCACATCGATGTCTGTGCAGAAGGCAGAACAGACTCGGAAGCTGTTGCGTTACACGTCACGCCTCTGATTCCAGAGTGCCACCATGCTCTCTGAAATCAGACCCTGGAGCAGCGCTATTCTGGCTTTGTTTGGCTCAGTGTGGAAAAAGCAAAGCTGGCCTAATGAGGGGTCTTCTCCACATAGCTATAGCGAGTTGTCTCTGCTGTCTGTCTTACTCTTGCAATCTGCCGTCCGTCCCTCTCCCCCTTTTCTTGATTCCAGTGCCAGGAGCACCCCCCAGGAAGCTGGAGGTCGAGGCCATAAACTCCACAGCCATCCGGGTCACCTGGAAGCCGCCGCTGCAGGGGAAGCAACACGGCCAAATCCGAGGATACCAGGTCATCTTCTCCCGGCTGGAGAACGGGGAACCTCGAGGCCAGCCTAACATCATGGACGTTGCTCTGCCAGAGGCACAGGTACTGGATGATGTCTTACTTCTGTTCAGTCTCTCTCTGTCTCCCTTTCACTCGCTGTATCTGTCTTATGATCGTTTCCCATTATTTTCATTCTCCACCGCTCCCCTATTCTCCGAGTTCACACTTCATTTCCCCCATACTGGGTGACACACATGGAATTTTCTTACTGTCGACTGCAGTAGCCCCCCCCACCCCCCCCCCCCCCACCCCCCCCCCCCACCCCCCCCCCCTACCCCCCCTCCCCTCACCACCACCACACACATACACTCCTCCGCCCCTCTTTTTTTTCCATCTTTCTCCACATGTGACATTCGACTCTAAATTGGTACACTGCTCCTACAGCTTTGGATTAGCTGTCGTAACAAGATCCATTCTAATTCTACAGTAATAGCTATTAAATATTTTATATGTGTTACATCAGGACGGGGCTTAGTGGAATCAATGCACCTCTCGTTGCGAGTTTAGCAGTAATACATATGCACTGCCTTGTAACCATGTTTATAATTTAGAGTTATTTTCCTGACGCCGTCCCTTTACACATTAATGCAGGCGGCTCTGAATCGCCCCAAAGCTGTGCAACGTCGTGAGATGGCTGAGAGATTGTAATCCTTAAGAAGGATTCTCAGATTCATGAATATCTTAAAGCCAAAAACCCTACTCTTACTTTTCCCGCTCTTTGGGTGAGGAGAGACCAGCTTAAGAGCCTTTTTTCTGATTGTTTGCCGGGAGTAACATTTGCGCGAACACGCATTCACTCGCACCCTGGATGGCCTCCAACAAAAACATCTAATTTGAACAAGTACACACTCTCTGGCTGCAGGAGCATCACAGGAAGAAAAAAAAAACAGAGCAGCATTGTATGTTTGCTGATAAATACTGAGCAGCAGCTGCAGGGAGAGTGGCAGGTTGCTGGTTCAGATTCCAGGCAGTGCACACTGCTGTGTCCTTGAGTGGAGCTATTAACCCTCATTTGTGTTGGTAACCCCCCCACACCCAACCCCCCACTGTCTCTCGTCTTATCTCTACAGAAGAGGAAGGCCTGTCAAAGTCACCTTGTACCGATGTGTCATGTGTGGTAAATCCCAAGTGATGCAAAGTAGGAGTTCAGTTGTGTGACAGGGAAGTCAGCGATAAGTACAAGAAGAAAACAAAGTTGTTAAGTGACTCAAGTCAACTCACCTGAGACTCAATATTAATTTATGGGCATAACATGAACATTGAGTGAATTTAAGATGCTGAATAACAGTATAACAGAGGTTGTAGTGACTTTCTGTCTCTACATCTGGAGAGAGAGTCCCAGTCCAACCCCTTTGTTTCACAGCACTGGTTTCTGGCACCTTTCTCCCACAGTTGGTTGTTATCTAACTGTACAGTGGATTGCTTGACAGCCAGGGCAGCATCCTCTGGTCTGGAAGAGCAGAACAACACGGTGGCTGCTTGTCTTCCTGGAAGTGTTTTCTTCATGTCGACATGTTCGGCATGACTTTGTTTTGCGTTGGGAAAAGTGAACTGAACATGAACATGACCCGACTTGTTGTGCAAACAATAGTCCCAGCCATGTCTCATTTGTGCTGGGTTCACACAGCAAACACAAAGACACGCTGCAATTGGGTGTTCAGGATAGCTCTCATGTTCCAGCTCGGCGCCCAGGACACCTCTCAAACTCGCGGTCCCCTCCCCAGGCAGAAACCTGAAGACCTCTTCCCTTCTAGTGTTTTTCTTTCCTCCCTCCCTCCATCTACATTCCCTTTCTCTCCCAGCCGTCTTTTTGCACTCCCGACAAACCAGTTGAGTAATGACCAGAGGCTTGCGTGCGAGTTTGTTATCCTCGATGGCGTCACCTCAACAAATTGTTTTCTGCGGGATGGCCCTGCGTAACCGACCTGCACCAACCTGCCCAGATGTCACAGTCCACCGACGCTCCATCGTACATGTTTGACAAACTGGTTTCAGTCCAATCCCTTTACTTTTCTCAAATAATTTTTCCATTCACATCAACAAGTGGGAAAAACAAAGCAGATAACGTGAGCAAACATGCTCAGCGTAGATCAACCTAGTGGTAGGCGTTCCAGCTGGCTGAGAAGAGTTCATGACTCATGCTTGAGTCACGCAAATCCCTCAAATGCACACCTGTAATTGATGGTGAAAGAAAAGGCCCTTTTCTTCCATCTTGGCACATTCCATAGTGTTTCTCTGAGTAATTTACCTAATGTGTTGTGAAATGAGCTCCATAGCCAGCCTTTCACCTGCATTGGATACACAGCATGCCTGCCGGCAGGAGAAAGAAGAATCCAGAGTTTTCAGCATTGACAACATACCAGAGACTTCAATCACAAAATCTAAGTTGATTGCGGTTTCTGTCAAAATCGTTACCACCTCTCCCCTTCGCTTTGTCTCACTGTTCCTTCTCTCCGGTTCACACTCTCTCAGGGTTAGCTGAAATGCCGGGAGGAGAGCGAGGAAAGCTTGCCTGTGCGTGGGCGGTTTAAGCGCCTCTTTTCTTTTCAAGCAGAAGCCCACACAGCGCCCTCATTTCCCTGCTAAATTTAAACCAGAGGCCATGTTGACAGTGTGATGGTATCGACCTCTCTCCAGCCATATTTCTGTTGGGAAAAGTGGCCTGACCCTGAGTGGGCAACACCGCACCACATGGCCAACTCCATCACTGCGGAGTCAGAGCAGCCTCCAGGCTCCTGTTTTCATACAGTCATCCATACAACCAGGGTCAAAATGCATGATCGAGTTTAAACTCATTAGCCGGCGTCTATACATTTTTTCTGTACACTTTTGCTTTACTGCACAGGTTTGCCTTTTTTCCAGGTTCATTTTGTTTGACCACTCATGCGTTAGTTTGTGGTCGGTGTGTTTGTGTGTGTCTGTGTGCACGCGAGGAAAGCGAGGTAATGCTCCACTACCTCTGAGGCCTTCAGATTGGAGTTGAATGGGAATGGGGGGTGGGGGGAAGAAGCACCTCAGCCTGCTTCACTCCATCAATCATGACAGCTCCTTCTCTTCCACATCACTCGTTCCCTCCTCGTTCCCATTTTAATAGCCACACATCTCCGCCCATGTCATCACATTTGCATTCGCCCGTCTGCAAAATGATACCGCTACTTTCCCGCAAATGACGCTTATCAGCAATGATGTGTCTTCAGCTTGCGTCGGCAATCGAAATATAAATGAAGGATAATTTATAATTCTCCCGTGGATATAGGCCGAAAAGCTCAAGAAGTTGCAATAGAAAGGGATTAGGCCCAAATGAGACAGGAACTCATGTGAGCCATGTTCGCTGATCTGTTGACATACTGTGTGGAGTCGACGGTAAACAAATTAAGCAATTAGGCACGTCGCAAACTGTTATTCATGGAGTTAAGTAGCAGCTGTTCTTAAATGCTACTCTTTAATGTCCCGCTAAGCCAGGGGAGCATAAGGCAGCAGATTCTGATGCACCAGGTGTCTCGACCAGTTGCAGCAGGGACCACGCCGAGTCCTAGCTCATGCTTCAGTTAGCCAGTTGGCGATAAAGACCCATCCGTGGGGAGCTGGGAGGAGAAGCTATGGTCTTCTGTCTTTTCATATCCCAACAGTCAATGGGAGGATGATGAACGCAGTCTCTCTTAAGCACAATGGATCAACAGTGTGTGAGGCTCGTTCCCCGTGTTTGGTCTGGAGGAGAAGGGGGATGATAGATGAGGAGAAAAGCAAGGATCCCAAAAGCATTTTGTCTTGTCCTAAAGGGCACGTGTCTAATGATAAATAATTGGTGCTCTCATTTTTGCAGTAATCCTCAAATGAACCTAGAATTCAAATAGATGCCTTAATTACAGTCTGATTGTTCCTGCAATGAGCAAAATGTCATTCATTGTATTAGAGAGTCAAGAGACCCAGAGATCTCTAAATCAAAGTAAATAGAAAACCGTCCTGCCTCGATTTACCACCAGGGGTCGGTGAAAAATGTGTTTGTTGGTAATTCGCCCTTTACCTAGAATTCTCAACGGTTAAAATTCAGTTTCTGGTCTCGTAACTTCTCCCACTTCCTCCTGTGATCCCCTCATGTCCCAGCATTATCACTCACTAATCCACTCCATCTCGTGTCCCTAGTGGTCCACCGGCAGCTGTTACAACAGCTACGCACCCTAATGATCAAATCAAAATGTTTTCCATCATCACCCTCACCCACCGCTCCGCCTCCGCCCGAACCATCCATCCCGTCCTCCTTTTTGTCCCTCATCAGTGTCACCGGTGTCACCACCCCCACTGCCCCTTGTCAGCCAGGCCACCCATCAGCGAGCGCCTCTGCAGTGGCCGAGCTGCAGAGCGAGTTGCTGGTAAACGCCAGCAGTGGCGTTCTGCATCGATGGGGTTTGATGTCACAGGGCTAGCATAGCGGCACTGATAATAGGATTTCACGCTCTGCACCAACGGAGCCCCACGGCACAGAAATGGGCTTTCACTTCCCCCAGGAATCACTCGGCCAAGCACAGCAAGGAGCAACACTTGAAAACATATTAAAATAAAATGAATAAAAGCCCCACTCTCCGATTTTCTAACAAAAGAGGGGATATTTCATAGATTCTGCGTTTGGTTTATGTCCAGTGAGATCGAGTTTTTTTCCAGTGTGATTGTGCAGCCGAGGAATGGGGGAAGTTTTTATTTGATTCATAGGAAAATGAGAAACAAGGCAGTGCATCGTAAACAGTACTGAGTTTCACAATCATTGCTCAACTCTGGTTACACAATTTGTTTTATGCCACTCAACATGTCTTCATTCTTTCCCCGACTCCCTCTCTTCCATCACACTCTCTCTGTGTTTTTTACACTGCATGACTCTGACACCAACATTCATCTGTCTCCGAGCGAAAAAAAAGACCAGTGCTTTTTTTTCCGTGTCTGTTGTGTTGTCTCTGACTCATTTCTCTCCCCAACCCTGTGTCCTGTGTCTTCTCTCTCATCAGTGGAATATTGAGGAGTCCACCGAGCATGTGAGTAACCCTCATGTGTGCTGCTGGGTTGTCTTGCAGGGCAGGCCTTATCCACTCTGACGTTTTTTTGCAGGGGGTTTTGTGTGTGCTTGAGTGTTTGGATTATGAATTGTGTGTGTGTTTATTTCTGTGCAAGCCGTGCCTGTAATCCACTCGGTGTGAATCCTCGCGACAGATCATAACCCCATCATAACCACAGCAAGAGATGTGTGCTCTAATGGCTCCGGGTTTTTATATTCGTGTGTGTGTGTTTGTGTGTGTGTGTGTGTGTGTGTGTGTGTGTGTGTGTGTGATGTTCTCAAAGAGATACGTCAACCACCGAGCATGAGGATTTTTTTTTTCACTGCTGATTGCATTCATGTCTAATATTTAAACATTTTACTGCAAGACAAGCTCGAAGTAACAGCTGGGCAGTCACTTGGATGGGAGGCACTTACTGCACCAAGCATGCAGAGCCCCCCCATCCCCTACCCCCCCACCCCCCATCCCCTACCCCCCCCACCCCCACCCCCACTGAGCGCACGGTGCAGTCGAAGGCTGTGTGTCACTATCCGAGTGCGGCACTGACATTAATCAGGCTCACCTAACCTGCTGTCTCCCCCACTGTTCCAGATGACATGTCTATCTGAGGGGAGGAGCTGTGTGTTTTATCAGCTCCACACATCTCCAAGATTGCCACCAGCCTTTCATGTTCTTTTCATTTGCCTGGATGGCAGCCCACTGTTCCATGGCTGTCACATAGCCCTTTGTTATGGCTTATTACTTCCCAGACGTCAGATTGCACTAGCTTAAATGCAGTCACTTACTGTTCCCAGTCAGGAATTCAATCCAAAAACCTGCCAGAATAACAAACGCTGTTTTCAGAATTCGTACTGGGGCAGATGGATTGTTTAAGAAGTTAAAGATAGAAAAAAGGATTAATCCGATTGGTGCCCACCTGTAAAGGTTGATGGAGGCTCTATCTGTTTATCTGTTTTTTTCTTTATGTATAAGTGCGCCAGTGGGATGCGTGCAGATCATTTTATTTATCTGATGACATTGAGTTAAATACAAAAATCTGGATGCCAGGCACACATGGCCAGATTCCTCCAGCTACACCCACGTTGCGTGAGTCAGGCTTGCCTCTCCTCCAAATGTGTTGATTAACACCTGACAGACAGAGACGTCGGAGGAAGACATCTGTTCACACGTCTGTATTATTTCTTTAACAGCCATGTTTAGGCAATAGCAGCCTGTGAGCCAGTTGAATCATTCTGTGTGACTAGCTGCAGACCAGTGGTAACAACAGCATGTCTTGTCGACCCGTGGCTGCTTCACAGAGGACAGAATTGATTGAATTGAAGCCATATTCATCTTTCACATAATTATGGCAGGTGTAATGCAAACAACACATGGAGAACATCAGATGTTGGGCTTAGGCAAAAGCTTATCTGAAGCAAATGTATGTGTTTGAACAAAGCTGCCCATTTTTCCCCCGGCACTTTCTACCCCAGTGAGGATCATGGTGTAGGGAGGCTTGTAGAGAAGAATCCATTTCTATAACTAGTCGACTCGATAATCTCTGTAATGCCCTTTGGTGCTGCTCTAAGCATTTGCTCTGAAGGAAACTTTGAAGCCCCGCTTTTTTATTTTCTGCTGAGTTTTAAAAGTGTTACTGGACCAGATTCGTTCCTGCCAGAATGGGGAGGAAAAGTATATCTCTGTGGCCGACTCGGCTGAGACTGTGAAAGCCATTTTGTATGATTAAAGTAATGAGACTTTCTCCATAAAGTTAAAATGGTTTTATGATTCAGTAATTTAGCATTTTTCTGCCCGTCCCTCTTAAAGGCGAGTATGGGAGGACCGAATGTCCCTTAAAGAGAGGGGCAGTAAAAGCCATTGTCAAACAGAGCTGGCTTATACAGACAATGTTCTTCTATGGTCAGGAAATTTAAACTTGATTAGTTGGAGAAACCGCATTAGGGTAGAGCCATATACCATTTTACAGAGGGTGTGGGTTGTTTGCAGGAAGTTCCAACAGGAAGGCTCTTAGGCATCAGTGCATTCGTCCTCCCAGTGGCCCCAGTGAGAAACAGGCAGCTCCAGTGTGTGTGCTCAAGCCACAGGCGCTAATTTGTTCTCTGTATCGAGTGTGTGCACGTCTGCACGTATCATTGTGTGTGTGTGTGTGTGTGTGCATACTGGTATATTAAGTTGTGTATTTATATACAGTATATATAATGTACACAGGTGAGTATGTGCGTACGCTCTTTGTTTAAGCTCAGGGTGTTTAATTCAGTGTGTGTGGGTGTGTTTTTATTCAGTCTGATGCAGTCTGGTGAAGTGAGTGCCAGCACTGCAGCAGGTTACCAATAACAGTGTGTTACCGCAGTTGTTTGTTCCTCACTGCTGAGTTCCTGATTGGTTCAACCAACTCAGTGTGTCTGTTTTCGTGTTCGAGCTGTGTGACTATTTTACCGTACTTGAGAATCCAGAGGTCGTTAAGTGTAACTTTAAGGATTTAAAAACAACATTTCTGATGTTTATTCATCTTTAAGATTAATCTTGAAGAGTTTAAAACACGTCCCACAGTCAGACGTGTTCTGTTTTGTGGGTAGTGTGTAGTGATGATCCTAAAATCCTCTGGGTATAATCTCGTGCTTATCCACGCAGCAGACACGGACACTGACACACCGGTGACGTTCTGGTTCATGTGGTTGGTTTGTTGGTTAACGGGTTATGCGTGTGCCTTAAGACTCGGGATGAGGAGCTTTTCTTGACTAAGAAAAGTTCCTGGTCCTGGTCCTGTGTGTGTGTGTTTGTGTTTGTGCGCCTTCAAAGTAATTGAATGCCTAATATTTTTTCCTAATAGGCAAATTGATCAAGAAGCCTCCAGTGGATGGAGAAAGGGGTTGTAATCCTATCATGGCTTCTTTTGGTGCTGTGTGATTTTTCAGGGGCTAGGCGCTTGTGTGAAAAGGGTTTCTCTTTTTTTGTTACTGGGGGGCGGGGGGGGGGGTCGGCGGAATGCCACTGAGGCGGTGTCATTCTGCTCACTGATTCCTTTTAACCTCTGATCTTGTGGTTTTTTTGTTTTTCATTTTGCAGGAGGCCATCATTGCCGGGCTGCATTCTGAGACCACGTACTCTGTCACTGTGGCAGCGTACACCACCAAGGGGGATGGAGCCCGTAGCAAAGCTAAAGTCATCACCACGACGGGGGCAGGTCAGAGTTGGTTTATATCATGAGAAAAGACTGGCTGTGGGCCATCTGTGTACAATGAATACAGTGGTGTTATCCTTTAGGCTTGAAACCTCTGTCTTCCTCATTCAAGACAGTGTTATCATTAGAAGACTGTCTATCACATGTGTGTTAGCCTCACGTATGATTGCTGCAATAGTTAGAACTGCTGTTACAATGGTGTTAGCTCCCTTTCAGGTTTTTGATGTTGTATCAGGCAGATTTATTGTCTACTTCAATCTGAGTGAAGTTTGAAATAGATCCTAAAATTCATTAATTTGTTGTTTTCTTATATTTGTTGTTCAGTGCCAGGCAGGCCGACCATGATGATCAGCACCACCATGGAAAACACCGCGCTGATCCAGTGGCAGCCTCCCAAGGAGATGGTGGGCGAGCTGATGGGCTACCAGCTGCAGTACAAGCGCACCGACGAGGAAACCTTCACCTCCCGCGAACTGAGGAAGATCGACGACCACTACACTGTCACCGGCCTGCACAAAGGAGCGACCTACATCTTCCGCCTCAGTGCTCGCAATCGCGCAGGCATCGGCGAGGCCTACGTGAAGGAGATCAGTACCCCAGAGGACGTGCCCGCGGGCTTCCCCTTCAACCTGCAAGTAACGGGCCTGACTCAGGCCAGCACCCAGCTGACCTGGGAGCCGCCGCTGGTGGCCGAGAGGAACGGCAAAATCGTGCACTACGTGGTGGTGTACAGGGACATTAACAGTCAGCAGAACAGCACCAACCGCACGTCGGACACGCACATGACCATCCTGGGCCTTAATCCTGACACCACCTACGACATCCGGGTGCAGGCGTACACCAGCAAGGGCGGGGGACCCCTCAGCCCGAGCATTCAGAGTAGGACCATGTCAAACGGTAGGACAACTGCCAGAACATTTGTATATACACATAGCTGAGGTATTTGATTTGAATACATAACCTTTCGATTTACACAAACCCTCCCCGCATACATTCATGAGCGAGAACTGGAGCCTCGCCTGCTGATGCTCACTAACCGACTCTTCTTCTTGTCTCTATCAGCCGCGTGTCTTCCTCATCTACCACTCAGTACTGTACAGCACTGTTTATTGATTTCTAGAGTACTAATCTCATTACACGCTGCAGTCACATTACCATGCCTCCTCATCCTCCCTCCCACTTCACACAAATCTAACGCGTACGCGGCATGTACCTCCTCTTTTATAATCTTATAAATGTAATGGTTTTTTTTTATTTATAACCGGTTGTGTGTGATGCCTATTTTGAGACACACGCTGCCCTTTCCCGCTGCAGTATACATTTCTCAGTAATAATGTTGTTGAGTTCGGCTCGTTGCATATATCTTGTTGTGGAAGCGGTGTAATAAGTGGAAGGCTTATGGAGATGAAGGCTATTTTCAGGCTATTTTCTTGATCAACTTGCCAGTGGCTTGTCGAGCCTGGTCCCGTTCTTCACATTGTTTACTGAGAGGGTTACATGCTGTACAGTGCTGTGAAATTCAATTACACACAGAAATTACAATGTGGTGTACAAGATGTCTCAGTTAAGATATTAATCAAACAATTTTTTCTCCCACCCCCAGATTTCCCAACACTAAACTTTGGCGTCAAGGCTGTGATGAAAACATCCGTCCTTCTCAGCTGGGACCTGCCACCGAACTACAAACCCCAAGTGCCTTTCAAGGTGAGTCTCCTTCCAAATGCTCAAGTACAAGGTACAACCTTTGACCTTGAACACTATTTACTTGAAAACACCATGAAATTAATGAACATTTTCCTTCAGGTACTTTTATACTTTGCAATTAATTTAATTATTACCCTTGAATAATACCAATCGCAGTAAGGGATTGTAAGATATACATATTTTTAACTACAAAAAATAAATAAATACGATTACTGTCATTATTACCAAAATGCAAAATAGACTCAGCCCACTGAGACAACTCAATAAACACAGTGCGGTCGAGTCTGCTTGTCTAATGTTACACTCACACAATCCAGAGCATCCTGTCTCTTTAAATTGCTATCTGATGTGGAAATGCACTTAAGGGTGTATAGAAGAAAATGTACACAATTATCATCAGAGCATCACAGATCATGGTCTGCTAATTCCTCTCACTGAACTCCATCTGCACACACAGTGTTCCGTCTCAGGACTGATGAGCCTCTTCCCTCAAGGTACAGGCAGGAGGTGTAGGTCACTCGGAGGCAGGAGAGAATGGAGCTTCTTTAAATACACAACAGACAGTTTTTCTCATATGTGGAGTCGTGCACCAGACGTTTGCACTTACGCTGATACTATTGATGTCTTTATGTGGTTTAATGTTACAGCTATTCCATCTGTACTGATATTAATTCCACCATGTGGCAATGAAAGTAACTTTGAACTTGAAAATGCACATTTACATAACGTAACATCAATGAACACTATTAGTGGTTGGCACTTTCACCAGAGTGTCTTTGCCTGAAAATATAAAAAAATAAAGAAAAGGAGAAAAACAGACTCAGATTCACTTATGAGGTGTAAAAATCTGTCAAAATGATCGATCAATTCTCACTCTGTGTTAATGGAGCAAAGACAATTTGAAGTGTAAGAAAATATTAGATATGCACCGATGGGAAAGTGGGACCCTGACGCAGATGAGATGAGGTGTCTGATTAGATGGACGCCTCCCTCAAGACTTTACTGCTTCTGTCCATGTGTGAATGACAGGATTGTGTTTGCCTAAGAGATGTGCTTTACATGTATAGAACCCTTCACCATTAACTCGTACGGTTTCCCCTCGTGTGCTTGCAGATCTTATATAACCAGCAAAGCGTGGAAGTGAAGGGAAACCTGAAGAGGAAGCTGATAGCGCAGCTGCAGCCGGACACAGACTACTCCTTTGTGCTGACGAGCAGGGGCAACATGGCCGGTGGTCTGCAGCAGCAGGTGTCCATACGCACTGCTCCTGACCTGATCAAGACCAAGCCCAGCACACATCAGGCTGAGGGCGGCAAGATGACCATCGAGCTGCCCAAAGTGCAGACCACCACCCGCGTCAGGTCAGTGATCACAGGCATTGGACCGAGCACACGGGTTTGCTCTGACACTGGGCACAGATCCACCGACAGATCATGACTCTTGTTAGCCAGACGACCTTTTTCTTAAATTAGCATAAGGGACGACGTAGCTTTATGCCTGTTTGATTCTTGGCTGATGCAGAGACCCAAGATTTTCCTCCAGCGATTAGTGAAGGGTCTTGTGGTTTATTCAGGCTCCTGCTAAATCGACAGTTATCGTCTCAAACCGACACGGTGGCAGTTAGAACTTTTAATTTAGAAAACATTAATTTATTTTTGCAGAACCACAATCACACAGCTGTTAGTCACTAATACATCACCTGGTCTTTTTACAGTAAACATATATAATCACTATAAAAACATCAAATTGAGTGAGTTAGTAAATATAGACATAATAATGACGGAGGGAATTTAGGGTGTAATTTCTCTGTGGAACTAAATCACAGACAACTCTGAAAACTGAACGACCTTTCTAACTGCAGCCACA
This sequence comes from Pleuronectes platessa, assembly GCF_947347685.1. Lineage (NCBI taxonomy): Eukaryota > Metazoa > Chordata > Actinopteri > Pleuronectiformes > Pleuronectidae > Pleuronectes > Pleuronectes platessa. Next base: position 5,847,923 of record NC_070638.1, read on the forward strand.
GTACGAGCGGCACAATTGTACCTGATCAATACTGAGCCTATTTTCAAACTTTAAGTTGCAGCTTCTAATCTCAGCCAACTTTTATCACACAGCAGCTGATTATAATTGTGACCTTTAACATCAGGGTGGGCTGTATTATCTTTCGACTCAAATTGTCAAGAGCAGAATTGTGGCTGACCCTGACGAGTAAAGCTTTTGCTTCACATAGACACATACACACACACATGCACAGATACATGGGAGGGGTGGGGAGTGCACAGGGTTGATTGGTAAAAAGATTACAGAGCTGTCAGGGCTGGCCAAGTTCTGGCTTGGATTGACAGGCAAAGAGCGCGGGTGATTGAGGCTGTGGGAATGGAGGGGTGTGTGCGCGCGCGGGTAAGAGTGGTGGGATGAGGAGTCTTGTTATACATGTCTTCTCCCACTCCCAGACTTGACTGACTGTTGAATCGGAGTGGAGGCCTGGAGAGAAGGGGAGTGAAGCAGCTGCTTTCACTGTCAGCAGCAGCTGATTTTACAAGTGGCTGAATGCAGCAGTGGGGAAAAACTTAGAGCTGAGAGGGGATCGACTCGGGGAGAACACGAGCGAGACAGCAAGAGAGAGCCAGCACACAAACAAACACAGACACAGATGTTTGTACATTATGAACACGCAACTTCTCATTTTGAACACAAACTACTAAACGTCTTTCTACCGCTTCTGTTTTCCTTCTAAATTTGGTGTTAATAATGATGGCAGTGAAAATACACATGAGTAGTCACATAGCTGCTCCTATTAACCTGTGGAATCCCATTGGGATCTCTATTAACTGAAGGCTCTTCTCACTGGGATACTGTTTGTTCCAGTATGCATGGCAGATGTTCTCAGTGATTAGCCATTAATTGGAGAACGCAGCGCCAGTCTGCTGGTGTTCGACCTTGGTTGTACCAACTTGTGTAGCACTTAAGTTTTGAAATCTGCCCAGCAAGCCACAAAGTGAAAAAAATGTCTTCCTGAAGGATTTGACTGCGTTGTTAATGTGCTCGGCCAACATTGATCTTACCCTGCGTGTGCTTTACTCAGTCTGTCTTAAACACACGCTTTACTATTCTTGGCAGGTGGTACTACATTGTGGTGGTGCCAGTATCCCAGTCACAGCGGCAGTGGAAGAATCCAGACGAGATGGACCTGGATGAGGTGAGTGCCAGCTGGGGGCTGATTGGCTAATGTGCCAGGTCAGGGGTTTCCAATAGTATCTCCCTCTTTTCCAACTGGGTGGGATGTCATGGGTTGCAGCTAATTAGCTCCACCCTCCTGGGCTCAAAAGAGGGGGGTTGGCAGGGCAGAGAGATTTTAAACCATGACTCATTGGCGTGGGTGGAGAGCCTCCTGATTGGACGCCAGGTCTGAAGACAGTGCCCTGCTGTTGAATGCAGCACTTTTATTGGTCAGAGAATAATCTTAACCTTGTATACCAGAAATAAACTATATTTATGTGGCACTTTTTAATACAGTAATTCCTAATGTTTTTATAAGTCAGGGTTTGCCAACTCCACACAAAGTTTTGCACAAGGTATTCAAGGATATGAGGATAAAGATTTATTGCTGCTTCATTATTCTATTGAATAAACATCTTCTTGGTCCATGAGGGAATTTAAGTTAATGACACTCCTGAATATTAATAGCATGATTTTCAAGTAAACTGCCGCAATCGCTGGGTTGAGTTGCCATTGTTCAAGCATTGTTTAGACATAACAGAAGAGACCAGGAGAGGGAGAGAGAGATGGGATTCCCCGAGTCATTAAACACTGAGCAGGCCATTGTCTCCTCCCCCCCCGACATAATGATTTAATAAAGCTACATCTGAAGCGGCACGTGAGACATCACTAACAGAAAACAAAATGCTGCTGAAAACACAATGCCGCAGTGCCGTGTGCTCCTGCTCATTTATTAACCAGGCTGGCAGTCATGCTGAGATTGTGTGATGGAGCAAGTGTTGATTGCTCACTTCGTAGCTTGGCTGTATTGTTAGCAAACTTATTTCAAAGAGCAGAGGGACATTTTTAGCTGTGTGGAGTCATTATATCGAATTTGGAGTCATTGTAATACCCAGACCTGGATGTAGTTAAGATTTAGATTTAATGTTTGAGGTTCCAGTTCCTTTTTTGTGCATTAATAACTGAGGATTTTGACACAACCCACAATTGTTATGTGTGCCATAAAGTGATTGTTGTGAATAATTAACCCTTTGCCTCCACGTCACCATGTGATGCAATAAATGTAGCTTTTATTCTGATTAGATATAAATGTTTTTCTTGCTTTAGAAATTAGAGGTCACCAAACTTGACCTTAACCTTTGCCTCGATGTTTTCCACAGCTGCTCATGGCGAGCGAAGGTCCCGTCCTGAGGCGTCGGCGCCACCTGGATTCCTCCAAACCTTACATTGCTGCTAAACTGGCCGCGCTGCCCCTCAGCTTCACCCTGGGGGATGAGAAGAGGTACAACGGCTTCTACAACAAGCCCCTGACCAGTCCACAGGAGTACCTCTGCTTCGTCCTGGCCATGCTGCGATCCGACGGGACGGACGCTGCAAATTATGTAAGACACACATGCACATACATTAAGTAAAAAATCTAATTACCAATCTAAGACAGACAATCATTCTTTGAACATCATGCCTCATATGAGAGTTTGGGTTTATTTAATTCATCTGATCCGTTTCAGTACATATGTCACCTTTTCTTTTGTCGTACAAACTATTTAGGTTTTATCACCGGTCCTCAGGCTGTAACTACACTGCCCCTGAAGCATTTCCACAATGGCAGTGGCGAGCCAAATTGTTGTTCTTTTTTTTTTTTACTACCATTTAGCCTTTAATACTGCTGCCTATAAAAGGCATTGCAGCCTGTCCTGATAACTCCCTTATCAGTGGACAATTAAATCAGAGATCCGGCTCGGCCATTTCTGCAGCCAGCCAGGCCCCAGTGCAGATGTCTTTACAATGCTTATACAAGACTCTTGGCTTTCTAAGTGGAGGCCTCATACACTCATCAAACAGCAATAACACGCAGGCCCGGCTCTCCATTGGATGGTCAGGGGTAAACTTCAGTGCACGGAGAATGAGACTCTGCGATTGCTCTGGGCTCCTCCGCTACCCCGGACATGCATATTCAGTAGCTGGGCCCTGGGCAGCCACAGAGGGAGAGAGAGCGAGTGCTCCGTGTCCGAAGCCAAATCCCAGACATTTCACCTATTTCTTTCCACTTCGCTCTCTCTCTCTTTATTTTTCTTCCGCTCGCTCTGTGCTTATCTGTGTGTCTCTCTCGCTCTCGCTCTCGCTCTCCCTCTCCCTCCATCTTTCTCCACCGTGAAGAGAGCAGAGGAGATTGATTAGTGCGGCTGGAGTTAAGAGGAGGACGAGGGCCTGGTTACAGGGCCTAGGGAGTCTGTAAAGCAGGCCTGATTCCCTTGAAATGCTGCTTTAAATGTCTCTAAAGCCACCACCAGCCCCCCCCCCCCCCCCTACCCCCCACCCTCTCCCCCTAATCCCCCACTCCTTCACTCTGAGTGGGTTAGGGAGGTGCGAAGGGGGCTACAGTGGGCAGCCATGATACACTCCACTTCAAAGGAGATGCTTAAACCCCATTGCAGCACAACACTGTTCCTGCACCTGCCAGACGCACCGTGTTGGATCAGCGGCGCTCACCATTTGTCTTCTTTCTGTGTTCTCCCCCTCCTTAAACTGTGCAGCACCCTCCCACCTTTAAACCTAATCACTCGGATTAATCAGGCTTCGCTCAGTGAGTCAGTCCGTGTGTTTACCTTCACTTCAGTAACCTGGTTATCGGCGGCGCTGGGTGCTATGCAGTGACCCAATTTAATCAACTTCGTGTAAACAACACTCCTGGTTTCCGAGAAAGCAGCTCATTAAAATCTTGATCTCTAATAACACCTTTATGTGTTATCTTGTATAAGGAAGATTCTGCTGCATTTGAATTAGAGGCAAAAGCTGCATTAAAACAAATGCCACTCTCCAAAGAACCTAAAATACCCCGTAATGCTACGTTATCTTAGCTTTCTCCCTCCACCAATGACAACATGCTGTTCCCCCATGTGATGCTGATGGCAGAAAACCAGCCATGAAATAGACCAAGTGAGAAATAGCAAATGACAGAGAGGAAAAACAGAGACAAGTTTGTGTAATGGATGCGTGAATAAAAATGATCCCAGGAGAAAAACCCTGGAGAAAATCGTGATTTCCTTTTTTGTACAGATCTTTGCAGCCCCAGTTTAGAGTTTAACACAAGGTATTAAATTATCATAATTTGCTGGACAAACCATAAGATAGAGGGAGATGCTGTTACAAGGATTGAAAGAGGGGTCCTAGCTTGTAGTAGTGCCTCCACACCCAAGACCATTGCATCTATGTTTAAAGGAAGTAAAACTAGAGAACTCCCATTGAACGACAGATCAGAGAAATTAAACTTGGTTGGTTCAAAAATACTCTGGGAGATGGGATGAAATCCAATAAGTGCTGCATACAGTATAATAACCACATCATTTACAGTAGCAAGATTATTAAAGTGCATGTAAACAGATTAATTCTCTCATTTCTCCCAATAACCATTTTTTTTGTTCTACATCAAAATGTACTTAGCTCTCGATGTGGCAACTTCAGGCAGGATTTCATTGATTGCTGCACAAATTCCCCCAACACGCACTCTTTGGGAATCTCAGATACCACAGCAGTGTTTGTGTTTGTCACCCCCAACACGGCACTTGCAAACATTTATTACCAAACACAAACGAGTACAGAAGGTAAAACAGCGAGCTGGGAGACCGAGCAGTCGCCAGAAGCTGCCTCGAGCAGGATCTTCAACACCCGGGAGAATGAGACAAGAAGTAGTGGAGTAAATGACTTGTGTCTTTACTGCACTTCTTCGCCACCACCCAAACTCCCCCAGCGCAGATCAAAACGACCGCCAGGGTTTAATAAGCCCTCGTATATCAATGGCCACAAGCAGCCAGCAGTGGTTGGAGGGAGGAAGAGAAGGAAAGGAAGGCAAAGGGGGGATGAGAGAGAGAGAAAGAAACAGTGAGTGTGCCTTCATGTCTCCCCAGCACCCAAGGCAGATAAACAAGCCGGGGGAAGTGTGAAATGGGATGATAGATGCTGGGTGTGTATAAACAGTATCGTTTAATGCAAGAAGAGAGTGAGGGAGGGAGGTAGCATGAAATATTGTGTGATGTGAGACGAAGGGGAGGGTGGTGCTGGAGAGAGGAAGAGAGGGAAGCAAGAGATTGTTTTGTCTTGTGTCCCGTCCAGCGTGTGAAGCCGGGATGAGAGAGAGAGTGAACTTGTGGAAGAAGGGTAGATTTGTGCCTATGTGTGCTTTTCTTTTGATAAGGACGAGGTGAGAGTGGGGCGAACGGAGAGGAACCGGGAAAAACAGAGAGTGTTCAGATGTGTTCACCAACGTTTTCCTTTTGTATCGTTGTCCAGGAATTTATATTCAACTCATTCTCAACAAGATTTGGCTTAGTGGCTCTAATGTCTGTCGGTGCCCTGGGCTCAGAAACACCCTTAACTGGCTCATCCTAAATGTAAAAGCCTTTGACAAACAATATCAATGGGCATCATGGTTGTGTTTTCTTCAAGCCCAACCTTTCTCCAAGGGTGGTAAAAAAAAATAGGCAACATTGACAGGATCCTCTGTTCAACCTGCTCTGTCACTTCCTCCTGGAGGCTTCTCCCTCTAGTTATGCCTCGAGATATCTGGGCTGCTTTGTATTCAGACAGCCGAGGAGGGAGGAGAGCAGTATCTGGAAAAGGAGGACATGTTCGGATAAAATGGAGCAGAGAGAAAGGGAGGAAGAGAGAAGTGCAGGAGTGTGAGGGAGAATGGTCATCCTACAGGATAGACTACTAGACCCGGCAGCTACATTTCTGTTCTTCGCACACACACACAAACACACACACCATCTTTCCCATTCAGCTTTTCCACCTCTGCTTTCTCTTCCTCCCCTTCCCTTTGCCTACGTTGAGCACCGATGAGGACGTTGGCTCCTCGGCCTCCCTGTGGAGGCAGAGACAACAGCAGATACATAATGGAATCCTTGCATGCTTTTTTTGTGTGTTTGTCTGGCGCACATCCCTGCGGCTAATTCAAGCCTTTTTTGGGAGAGACGTGCGCTTGAGGTCAGAGGCATGTTGAAACTAATGTGCCTGTTCTGCACATCGCGGATCCTATGCTCAGGGGACAGCGGCGCAGTGGATGACTGGGGAAGTTGTGTAGCCCACGGGCCAGATAGCAGACTTGAAATACTGCTGCTACCACAACACCTCTGCCTCAGCCTCTCTCTCTCTCTCTGCCTCTCTGTCTCGTCACTCTTTGCCATCTCTCATCACCCACACTCTCTCTCTCTCTCTCTCTCTCTCTTACTCTTTTTCTCTCCTTCTCCATCTCCTGTTCTCTTACTGTGCCTCAGACAAACACTTTCAACCCACCTGTACGCACACGACTCTGAGCCGCTGCGACCCCGACAAACACAAACACTCTGGAGTTTCAGAGCAGCTGGAGAAAAAGGCTCAGAAAAGCTGGTGTTTTGTGTATCCTCACACACACACACACACACACACACACACACACACACACACACACACACACACAAACACACACACTCCTACACACATTTGTTTAGTCTTAACACATAGTCACACACCTTTTCTTTCCTTCACTGACAGATGCGCACGCTTCCTTACACATGCAAATACGTTTTTACTATCATTCACGCACAATGCTTTGAATATACAGCATCTGCTTAACAGTGGTAGATCTCAATTGGAGCCCGAACGCTCATTTCTCTCCTCTTCTCATCATGGACGGGGTTGTTTTATAGGTCATAACAATTTAATTCACTTCCTTTGTGAAGCCTGTTTAAATGAAGTTGCTTAAAAAATATTATAAAAAATGTTAAAGGTCAGAGATAATGCAAAACTCTAAAAAGAGATCTGTCATCACTTTTTGTTGTCTGAGTGACACCTTGCAGTAAATGTTCGAGGCAGAATGACCTCAATCTTTTATATTCAGTTCTCTGCTCTATCGGTATTTTAAAGAGATTTTATATTTGTTGTCCTCTGAACTGAAGGAATCCAGGTATTTTATCAACACGCAGCCGACTCTGCTTCTCATACACACAACCTGCCCACGTGCTTACTGTACACAAAAATACACACACACACACACACATATAACCGTTACTTTAATGTCTCTCACTTTCTCTGACTCACTCCCAACCTCACACATTCCATCACTGCACCATCGCTCCACTGTGATGCCGCCCTGCGAGGGCAGAAGCATTCGGAGCTGCGTGACTGAGCTTTTATCAGATATTAGAGCCGTTCAAATGGATGATCCCAGTACTTCTCCGTGACCAACAGACAAAAAGCCCTCTCTCTCTTTGCCGGGCCCTCTCCTCTCGCCCGTCCGCCCCATATTCCTCTCTGAAAGCACAGCTGCAGTCATTTGTTACGACGGGAGAAGAAGAAGAAAAAAACTTTCTCTCTTTTCCCAGGATTCCCAGCAGGGCCACATCCTGCAGCCTTTTTTGGGCCGTCCCGAAGGAACAGGAAGCCTTGTGGTGTCGTCCCACCGCGGTGTCCTCTCTCTTTGTTCTTAGATAATGGGTTCCTCCCGGAGGCACGCAGATCCCGAGAGAACTGGTCTAATGTGCCTGATGAGTGTATTTGTGTGTGTAAAAGACAACTGGAAAACTACTGCAGCTGTAAACTACTGCTTTATGATACCAATGTGAAACTTTTCATTCTCTCACTCGAGTTATCTTGCGTCCGTGCCTCCTGCAGAGTGTGCCGGTTTGCATGTACATGATTGAGACATGCTGTACCATTAAAAAATGTCTGCCACTTGCCCAAGAGTAGTAGAGAGATAACACAACTATGTGACAGAGTGCAGGGGTCTTTGAGCTCATCACAGCTTATCTTTCTAATTAATATCTGCCTGTGTGCCGAGGAGCGGGCTGCTGTGCGGCTAATGATCCGGATTACTGCTGCCTGCCGCCCCGCCACTCCCGCTGCATGCTGTGAGCCCAATTCCCTTCGAGGGCTGCGATCTGTCACCCATGCCCCTCCGCACACACACACACCCCCCGAATCTACATCTCCCATCGTCGTTCAATAGGAGGCACGCTGAGCTCTAAACGACAGATGCCTCGCACCTCCCTCTTTCTTTTTTTTACCTGTCACCTTGCTCTCCCCCAGTTGGACTCCCTCTTCTTTCAGAACACTTTTTTTTTTTAAACGCCACACTGGCTGCGTTGCCTCGTGCACCCACTCTTCGGATACACACTTGCACACCCCTGCCTCCCCCCCCCCGCACCGTCATTTGTAGATGAAGGAGCGGGGGAGATGTCTAATTTACAGCCAAGGTGGAAACGCACCCTCACAGTCACCTCCTCCTTCTCCTCCTCCTCTTCCGTCACGGTGTGAACACTAATGAAGAAGAGATGAGTCCTCTCCTGTGCCCCCATTTATCTCAGCGGCCAAGGGACATGCACACTAATCCTCTCTCCGTCTCTACCTCTCTGGTTCTCCTGTCTCTCACTTGCTCTGTCAGCAGCAGTCGCAGTTTCCTCTAATGTCATGCAAGGCTTTAATAGAAACATAATAATAACGTCATTAGCCGAGGTGCTTATTGTTTTTGGGAAGGAGTCCTTTGTGTTTTCTCGACAGTTTTATGTATTGTTCTGCAGCAACCATGAACCGGGCTCTATTATTAACATGAAATAACTCCGTTTTCCGGGGGCAGGAAATACAATTTTTTCCAGCATTGTTACAGGTACAGAAGATCCTGTGAAATAAATGTCTATTATTACATTTTTGGGATAAATTGTTGTGTTTTTCTCTCGTTTAGATATATAAGTGAGCAGGAGGTTGTGTTCTAGTATTAAGAACCAGCAGTTCTTTACCTAATCAAATCAAAACTGCAAAATTTTTATACCATAAATGACCTCATATGGTTCCTTTACAATTAAAAACTATACAGTGTCTCATGCCTTCTGTTTTCTGTCTCCTCCCAGATGACGTTTTCAGCCAGTCCCTACTCAGACCCGATCCAAGTCCCAGCCAGTCTGAGCGAGCAGCCTGAGATGTTGTGGGTCATGGGCCCAGTGTTGGCCGTGGTCCTCATCGTCATCATCGTCATCGCCATCCTGCTCTTTAAGAAGTAAGAGGCTGGGCCCATGTGTCATTCCTCACTTATTCCTCTCTGTGTTTGTTTGAGGTCGAGCTGCAGCGACACGTGTGATTGTAAATTTCTTTTAGTTGCATCAGGAATAATAATGAGACATGCTCCCCTCTGCCCCTCGCACCAGGCTGCTCACACACCACACTGTAACATCCAATTTCCTTACAATAATATACGGTGTAATTGCAAAGGAGCCAAAGGCGAATTGATTTGTCTTTCAGAAAACTCTCATTTCTCCCTGAAGGATTCTGGCCCCAGTTGGCTGTTCTTTAACAGAACTACTATATGAGGTGTCAGCTGGAAAGGCAGCTGACATTGACCTCTTAATGAAAAGTATAGCTCGGCTGTCGGTAACTTTTAGGTTGGAGTGGGAAGTGTGCTTCAGCCAACCCCACTGGTCATTTTAGGTAACAAACAGAAGGCTGCAACAGAGGGCTTAGCTAAGAGCTCGAGCTGTATCTCTTAAAAGCTCCTCAGGTGCCCGTGTGCAGCTGACACACAAACAGACAAAGAACTGGGGATTCACAGACAAATGATATTATTATACATCTAAAATAATACAGCAAATGCTTCATTATTCAGTTGGTTAATATCTTCTTTGTTATTTTGATAACTGAATAATTATTTAAGTCATTTATTAACAAAAAATTTGAAATAATTTGTAGCTGCTGCTGATAAAATGTCAAGGTGACTTCTCAAAATAAACAAAACAAGATAAATGTATAGACCAAATGATAAATTGATATATAAAAGATGAAAATAATCATTTGTTGCAGACCTAAATACAACCATCCATTATTTGGGCTTGTTGGTATAAAACAGTTGTTTATGTTGATATCACCTCATTAACGATAACATAATGGGTTTTAGACACTATAAAAAATACCATTTTAGGAATCTATTACCTACATGTAAGCCATTATTTACCTCTGGACTTCCTCCTGATTAAGTCCCACCTGCATATCTTCTCTTAATGGCACCGTTACAAAATGTCCCATTTCCCATCACACGAGCCTCCAGCCTGCCATCCACAGCCTCGCAGACAGCCGTGTGGCTGCCATCACCAGCAGACTGAGAAAAGGGACTGGTTAATAATAGGTCTGGAGACAGCTCACTGCTGAATAGCACGTCCTCTGTTTGGAAGCCCTTTCTCCACACAGACACAGATTGACAGAAGGAACTGTGGGAGGTGGCTGTGTGCCCTTGTCACAGTGGACTGGCAGCAAATGTGCAAAGGAATAATCACTCTCTCAGCTTGGATTGTTATTGCTACCTGCATATTCACCAGCACCAACCGCAGTCATCACGAGGTTGTGTTCAGAAAGTCTCCAATAATTATTAGGATAACTTTTCTATGCTGTGGTTTACATTTCTGGAGGAAGTAAATTCAACCTTCTGAAAATAGCACAGAGTCAGAAGAGCATAAAGTGAGGAAGTTATCGGTCCATGTGAGAAAGAATTACATATTAACCCCCCCACCCCCTTCTTTTTGTCCTCTATGAAAGCAGCAAACAGGAAAGGTGGGTACTGTTACTGTTATGTCAGTCACAACTTCATCCCCCCCTCCACCACCACCACCCAAGACCCCTTCATTTGTGTTGTAAAGTTGTTGGTGTCCACCAGCCCTTAATGGTTGCAGAGTCAGTTTCCTCTCTCTCCTTCAATTATTCTTCCAAAAAAAATAATCACTCAAATATAAAAACAAGGGCACGTCTTCAAACTGTTCTGCCTGATCTGATTTGCCCCATTTTACAAGAATTACACGAGGAGCAACTGACTCTGCACCCTTTGATAACTGGGGTTAAAGGAACCCCAGGTCACGTCTGTGTAGCAGTGCATGTTCCACATCTAGTGCCAGTGTTCCCCCTCAGATCGTCCTGTCTGCCATGGTTTGACTCCGTGCTGTGTTTCATTATCCAGCCAGTGTCAGCGCACCCCTTCAAGATTGGCCCCATCTGAATATGCCAAGGCATCACCTGCTGCTGAAAGGGCCATTGTGGAGTAAATGCCAGATGAGGAAACTGCTGAAAAAGAAATGTTCCCATCTCTTAAGCTGACATTTTCCACCGAGACCCATTCCTCCACTTTTAGCCTCCCCCCCCCGCCTGCTTCCTCATAGCAGGAGTCTTAACAAAGGGCCCTGTCCTACCCTCATTAAGTGCTCCCCGTACGGCACACACACTGTGTATAAGTCTGTGTGTACTTACATTCTTACACGTCTTAACCCTCACTTCGAGCCCGAGGAGAATAATCCCATTGAGAAGGCTGCTATGTTTACTTAAATCCAGCACTGAAGTGTCACGTAGATTGGCATCTGATTGGGGGAGAGTTAGAGATGAGGGTTGTGGAGAACAGATCCCAGATGCCCACATTTTCCACACACGTACGCACACACACACACACACACACACACGCAGCTACCCCCCAGCACCAGCAGTGGGAGAACCGGATACGGTCTGGCTCAGCTCTCGGCTGGAGAGGAAGAGATGCTTGTCATAGATTAGCCGTCACGCTGCTAGCATTAGCTTAAGCCTTTGCTGCAAAAGTTAACAGGTGGCAGAGAGGCCCAGGGCCCCGATGGCTGAGGTGGACCAGGTTAAGGCTGCGTGTGCACCCCCAGCTTTATGTGTTCTCACCACGCTGGGTTTCAAACAGGAGGCCCCCGCTCCTTCCTAAAAACCCACGCTCGCCACTTGCAAATGGAGTGCAATGAGTTGTGAAATTTCCACAGGGCACCCTGCTGCTTTCTTCCGCCCATTTCCTTTTGCAGTCAGGAGGCGTGTGTGAGTCTGCAGCTGTATCTGTGTGAGTCTGCAGCTGTAAGTGAGAGAGGTGGGAAAGCGTACATCTGTGTGTGTATGTCAACAGATGCTGCCTGTCTGAACATCCGACTAAAGGCAGGATGGGTTCTCTATACCCCCTCTCCACCCGATGGACAGACTCACGGCCGACTGAGCTGAGCCAGGCCGAGCTGTACTCTCGTGTCTGTGCTATGTTAGACTGAGCCGGGCCAGGCCTGGCAGTGCAGGTGCTGCAGAACCAGTCTAATTACCCAGTGTTGTGCCACCCAGCTGATGAGCTAATTACAGCATCTTTCCTCTCAATCTGGAAAGCCAGTAAACACAATGTGTGGTTATTCGCACACACACACACACACACACACACACACACACCCAGCAAAGAAAATCACACTTTGAGATCTTTGCTACACACAAACACACACACGCTCAAGTACACATTCCCACACAGCAGCTGTCACCTATCCAGCAACAAACAAACTCAACTTAGCCCACTCCAGGAAAATGATGGCGTTTCTTCAAACACATTAAACTCCAGTTGGCAAACTAATGGGGGGGGAAATGCCCTGCTACCTACTGTCTCTTGAATTGCTGGTCCTCAGAAAATAATTTTTGAGAACCATTAACTATGCAATTAACCTCATCAAGTGTGCAGCACAGTGAAGACGTTGGTCTTGTTTTCCAACCAATTAGAAGAAACATGAATTTATTCTCAGTTAGTAAATTTTGAATGTTGACGGCCATGTTACCGCCCCTGTATTGAGCAATTAGCTTGTCTCGCCACAGTGTCCTCAACGTTGTACTTCCTGTTTTTGCTACCACAGGAAACGGGCGTCACCTCTACCCAAAGACGACCACTCAGGTGGGGTGAAGGACTCCCTGCTGCCCAATTCCTCCGACCCCGTGGAGATGAGAAGACTCAACTACCAGACCCCAGGTAACAAACGATGGTCTAACAATCATAGCTCTATCTATGCATGGTCCAGTTTGCTAAGCTTTCCCTCAACTGCCCCTGAGAAATGAACTCTTGCTGAATTTAGGTTATATGGGATTGATGGTAGGGACGGGAGAAAGTCCCATCTTCAGGACTGTGTTCATCACCAAGACAGTTTGTGATTAAAGAGCTGATTGTGTGGTTGACTTTACATTAAAATGAAATGACACTGAACAACAGTGAGGCATATATGTACTTGAAGCAAGTGCCAACACGGATATATATATATTGTTTCCCAGCCCTAATTAGGACTTGGAAATTGATGTTAACGCTTCACTAGTCAAGGCACTTTGCACGGTAATGTTGAGAGCTCTCAGTATAACAGAGAAACCCAACTGTTCTGAGCAAACACTTGGCAACAATGGAGATGAAAAGCTAGCCCTTAAACAGGAAGAAAAGCTCGAACTGAACCGGACTCAGTGTGGGCGGCCATCTGCCTTGACCGGTTATTATGATTGCAACTTTGGAAACTCATAATAACAGTAGCTCAGGCAGGACGTGAATGCAGAGTTAACCTCCCATGAACCTGTATATATGTCCATGGGAGAGCGAGTGAGAAAAGTTTGCTGTACTGGGCATGTTTGTTGAAATGTGTGACTGTGTACTCTCAGTTTGTGAATTTTAATCAGAGCAGTGTTGGAGAAGAGTTCAGGTTCACTCGACGGTTCTTTCATAAAAATGAATAAAAAAGTACTCTGCCTTTGTGACGAGGGATTTGAAAACACAATCGCTACGTGAAATTCATCAGGCAGTAATTTAAAAACAGATGATTTCTAAAGGTGACTCGTAACTATAATAGTGTTCCTTAATATATTTTATTTTCACCCTTTTTTTTAATGGTTGGACATTTCATTTTCTTTTTTCATCTAAACTCTAAACAGCTTCTCCAGAAGCAATCTGCTTCGGCAATGAACACCTGCCTTCCTCTCCTCTTTCTCTAGACGGGTCTCTTGTTTATTAGTGCCTTGTAACAGATGTTGCTGTGTGCAATTTATGTGTCCTGCTTATTTTGTTATTTCTCCGTGGGCTAAAGAAATCCGACCAGTTCTCAAAAAAAAACACACAAAAGAAAAATGGGTTGATAGGAGAGAAAATAAACGAATCGTGTTCACCATCATATTCAGCTCTGATCAGAATCAGTGGAGTCCGGCCGAATGATTCAGATTCCAAACGCGTGCGTTATTGAAGTGGGGCGGGTTCTGGTGGAGGTGATGGAGGGGGGGGGGGCTGTCCGCCTCAGCATCAGCCTTCTTCATTTTTCCTCCCGATCTCCTCCCTCCTCCTCCCTCCCCCCGGTCCTCGCTCCTCCCTCCTCCATGAGCTCCTTTCATTCCACCCAGCTGGTAATGAGTCCTGCTGCCTCCGATGTCAAGGTGAGCCAGGCAGAGGGAACAATGGAGCTGAGAGAAAATGTCAACCCCGGCGCACACAAGCGTCTGTGCACTTCTGTGTGTTTAAAGATCCCATTCAACGTACACACACACACACACACACACACACACAACCACACAGACACACACAACCCCTTTGAACCCCTGCAAAGGAATTAAGCAATGCTGCAGCTCTAAAGGAGGCCTGTTCTTCCATCCTCCCACTCCACCTCTTTCCTCTTTTGTCTTCCATTTCTCCCTGTAGGGTAATCTTTCTCTCTCTCCCTCTCTGTCTCCCTCTCTCTCTCTCTCCCTCTCTCTTCATCTCCCTCTCTCTCTCTCTCTCTCTCTCTCTCTCTCTCTGTTCTGCTCTCTGTCTTCACACGTCAACATTTATCTCTTTCTTTCTCACCCCTGTCCACCTTCCTGTTTTGTGACTATGAAAAATCTCATGTCTGAGACTGAGCTGAGTGAATATTGAACAGGCCGTCCCTCTGTCTCTCGCTCCTCTCTCACTTTGATTCGCCCGCAGCAGGTGAACATGTCTGCTCGGATTCTGATTGTTGTTAAGTGCTCCGGCAGATTGTAGCTCTTGTCTCCAGCATGTTGGTTTTGTTAAGGGGTATTTCTGGTACTTTAAACGTGAGCTCTATTTCCCCATTGCTGGATGTAAATGATTAATAGGGATAAAAATGTTTTATTGAGCAGGACCACTATATATGGAAACTGCGAAGCGGCTGTAATGTAATCCCCTGGGGCATTTGTCCACGTCAAAGTACTGATGCCATGTCAACAGAATATCTTAAGCTAATAACATTACCTCCACTGGGCCTGCCGCACTTCTCTCTGCTCTTGAAACCGCACTTTCCTCCAGGAGTAAGTGCTTTAGTGTTGGATTTCTTCTCCTGTTTGACTGGCAGTGGTGGAAACACTGC
Organism: Pleuronectes platessa; assembly: GCF_947347685.1. Classification (NCBI taxonomy): domain Eukaryota; kingdom Metazoa; phylum Chordata; class Actinopteri; order Pleuronectiformes; family Pleuronectidae; genus Pleuronectes; species Pleuronectes platessa. Next base: position 5,863,264 of record NC_070638.1, read on the forward strand.
AAACATGATGGTAACAAAGGTGTAGTGTATGGACCTGTTGCACAAGTAGCCACAACTTCAACATGTCCCTATGGACCAAAATAAGCCTGTGAAAGCTTTGCAAACTTTGTGGTCAGTCTTTTTTCCAACAGCAGTAAGCTACGCCTCCTCGAACTCAGTGTTGTTACTCTGCTCTGTCGCAGCCTGCCCTCTGTAACTCTCTCTCACGTTTACATAGTGAGTTTCCTGCAAAATCTCAACTCTCATGAGATTTCTGCCTGAACGAGACTCACATTTATCTCGAGGAATCCAGACTCTAAAATCTAAACATATCAGAGCACTTTTAAATTGCTGTCTTTTTGAGGTTATAACTAAATATTCAGCTCATTCAAAACATTTCTTTTTCCTCATTAATTATTTATAGTATTTAGACCCAGACAGATTTATTATTTTTGACCCTGGTGTAGAAATACCAGAATTATCCTTTAAACAGACCTGGGCTGTAGCTTCTGGCTCTCCAGCAGCAGTTATGTTGTTTTATAAATAAATGATTCTTCCTTCCCGGACCTGGATCAGATTTTTTTTTCCAAATACCTAACTAGGATCACTATGTATTTGAACGCTTCAGATAAAGCGTGCAGGGCCATTTACAGCATGGGGCAATTTGCAGTAAGTATTCCCAGGGGAGCATTTCAAAAGGAATTTCCGCTCTCGTAACCTGGGTCGTAGTGTTGGGCATCATTTCATTCAGTGAAAATAAGGTTGTACCCACCAAGTTCAATGGAGCAAATAATGCAGCCAATCAGATGGTAATACAGGCTCGAAATAAACAACCAGATTAGTCAAATTTGGAGTCAAAAGGTAAAACGATCACCCAAACTGCCCTCTGTGATGAGAGACCATCTTGCATCGGATGTGTTATCCCATCTAAAGGTCATTGAGGTGCAGCCAAGCGTTAAAAAATACACATAGCTACTATCATAGATATAAGATAATAAAAATACCTGACAGATGACTGGATCACGTCATGAGGAGATAAAGATTAGCAGGAGTCATGGATGCAGGACAAAGTGCACTTGTGGGGACGTGCTGACCCATGTGTACTCAGTGGACTTTACTCCTTTGTACTCTCGGCTCGGACCACACCTTTCCTCATTTTGACCTCCTGTTAGGTTTTGTGCTTTTATCTTGCCATGGAAAAAAACACCCAAATACTCCACTAGCCACATTTAGCTATGAAGGCTCTCTCTTAGTCTCACAAGGTGAAAAAGACTCATACAAATCCAAGCTTTGTATGCGTGTCTGTGTCACAGCCTTATATACACTGCTTGAACTGTCCTAAGAGAGCGAACACTAATAGCTGCAAACCAGCTTTTATAGGTTATTTGCGGATTTTGTGAGGCCCTGGTCTGATCCTGAGCCGTCCCCATTGATTGAGTGTTCTTCTTCCTCCTTCCTTCACTCTCCTCTCTCCACAGGTCCCAGCTCGCATCGTTGCCCCAACACTCCAAGTTAGTCTGCTCTCTCACCTACTGTGTATTTCCCACACATGCAGTCTCTCCTCTCTCACTCACCCCCGATCCCATTCCCATGTCGCAATCCTGACAGACATCACAAGCCCACAAGCTTGATGCCTCTGGCACTTCAAGGATGCAGCGAGGTCCACTCTAGGCCGTGAACTTCCCTCAACACCTATTTGGTGCGAATGCACAAGACTAGATGGCTTCACGGATGGTTGAGCAATACGGACAGTTACACTCGCTGTACATTAGCCTTGTTATCTATGACTTCACTCGCCATTTAGCATACAACGTGGTTATAAAAGACCTGGCCGAACAAACACATACACACTAATGTGAATGTGCTCTTTTGTGCCCCCATGCGATAGTATTAAATTAATCTAATTGGTCAGGTCTCATTTTGTGCAGTGGCTGTAGTTACCGAGCATTAGCCATTAGCATTGCGGCTATAATGAGCTTTCAGCGCTGGCTAGTCTAAAAGCGTGACCCGTGACCTCACAGAAGCGCTCAGCCAAAGGCACTAATGTTAATATTTCCACTTTTTTAAAGTGTTATCCTGATCTCTGTGTGACTTCAAGGCTTTATGTTAGGTTAATGATGCTCCATGTATAACTTGGGGGCGTCTTCATGCGTGTCATACAGTTAACTTTTTACACATAAGGCAAGTTCCCGGCAATCCGTTTAAGCACCGAGCCTTGCCAAGTTCAGAGGCACAGGGGGAATTTGTGTCGGTAGATTAGCAATAAATCATCCAATAACCCGGCGATGAGGAATCTCGAGAGCGGCAGAGAGGGGGGGGGGGGGGGGGGGGGGGGGTTGTTTGAAATTAATCCAGCCCAAGCGCTCCAGGCTGGGCCGAAAGATAGTCTATTGTAGGGACAGGGATTTTCAAAGAAATGAGTTTTGGCTGGTGACCAGTGACTTTTTTTTCCTTTTCCCTGGGAAGTGACAGTGTGACTGATTTGTAGAGACTTGTGGGTTCTTGCTCTGATCCCACCTCTGCCACCGATTGAGCGTTGTGGAGTCAAGAGATGTCTGCCTCCTGCTTCCTTCCAGGAGCATGCTCACCCAGTCACTCATGTGCATCGCAGAGCCAGCCCCACCTCTGTCCTCCTCACTTAGCATGACGATATCACCAAATGTCACCAGCCTGTTTCAACCTGTGTCCTCTCTCTCTCTCCCTCTCTCTCTCCTCTCCCTCTCTTCATGCATTGTTGAACAAAGTGCACTCTCCTCACTGTTATACAGCCACCTCATGGTCCCACCGGCAGCCTCACTCACCCTGTGGTCCAACCAATGTTTGTGTGTGTCAGTGTGAATGTCTAATGTAGGAGGAACAGCCTGGTCTCACTCTCCTCTTTGTCCTTTTCCCTCCTCTTCTTCCTCCTCTTCCTCTCCCAGGAATGAGGGAGCACCCGCCCATCACTGTCGCTGACCTGTCCGACCACATCGAGCGACTCAAGGCGAACGACGGCCTCCGTTTTTCCCAGGAGTATGAGGTAAGAGCCGTGTGCTATTATGCTCATAGCGTATCAGTGTCTAGCAAAGCGTATAAATGTGTTTCTTTGTTATTGTGTCTGGGAGGACATTTTGTGTTTATGTCTCTTTGATCCCATATGCATGTATTCAAATGGATTATAGAAGACGTCTTTCGCAGACATTCTTCAGTCATTTTTACAGCTCTATTACCGATCCCACCAGGAAACCAACACTTACATTAAATGCTGCAAGATGCTTTTTCACAAAACTAGCAGGTGGCGAGTTGCTTAAGCAATCTGTGTGCGTCCTGATGTTTCCCCGAAGAATGTTATTTCACAGGCGGTCTCTGCGATGCAGCTCTGTGAGGGATTATCTCTTGTCAGTGTTCTTCCTCCAAAAAAGGGAGCAAATTTGCATTTAAAGTGGCACATGGTTGGTGTGGGGACTAAAGCGAGGCCAGATCAAGAGACGAGGCATCCCTGAATGCAGAAAAACAAGGGGGCGTCTTTTATTTATTTGCTGTGATCGTTGGATCCGTTGTGTCTGATCAAGTCTATCCCTTAGATTGATGGATCGAAACAAGGCAGCTGGAGTGACTGTAGATCTTTCTTTATATTCACCATCACCTAAAAGGTTACTCGATTGCCTCTGTCTGTGACCAGCATGTGTTGCTACAGTATGAAATTGGCAGTGCAATTTCACACTCCAGAGAGAAATAGAAAATGTATTTTAGTGGCCTTGTGACCTTTCCCCGAGCATCACTACAAGCCTCAAACTTTAGCCAACATTTCATAACTGTTGTGCTTTCTGCTCTGTCCAGTGCTGTGGGGAAAAAAAAAACATCCATCTGAAAGCCTTATATAACTGTTCTATCATTTAACTAGTGTTGCGCACTTAAAAAAAATACATTTACAGCTGTGAGTGGTACTTTATTTTATTAGTAATTCATGTTTGTGCTTTTTCTCGCACATGATTTAGACCTTCATTCCGATTTGAGATGTGATTACATTCTCAGTTCCAATCTAATGCGCTCTAACGGAACCACCATGCATAAATCCAACCCTCACAAAGGTTGTTAAATTAGTTTTAGAGATACTTATTCAACTTCATGGTCATTATGGAGGATGTGGTTTGTTGTGCTGTCAAGCTGTATTGTGTTATACTGATATGATCATTTCATCCACCCCATTTATATCAATGAAGACGGAATAAAACTTTGGTCTTCAAATCTGAGAGGGGCCATTATAATGCTTGAGAAAGACGTGTTAGAATATATGTTTTATCCATGTATGGCGAGTTGCACTTTGTTTTAATGATTTTTGATGTGGTTGGCTGTGAAACGAGCAGCTAACTGGGGAGACAATTAGGCCTTGGTTGTGCTGCTCAGTGCCTCTCCAGCACTTTGCCCTCACGGCCTGTTGAGTTAGTGTAAACGAATCAAGCCAGAGAAGTGGCTTGTCTGACTGCAGGCCACCAGCTTGGCCCCTTTCCCTCCGTGCACCAGTCATTCCGAGCCAGGGAAGACCCCCTCCATGCCCGGCAGATGGTCACCCGTCCCCGCGCCAAACAAGGCGCTGTGGCTGAGCTCATGGTGCTTTGTCACACTCACGTTCGCCCGGCTGCTCCCGCCGTGCTTTACCATCATGGCTTCGGAATTTGTCGAGGCTGCACCACTACGTCTCCCTGATGTTTCAGTCGGCCTGACACTTCCTATAGCACCAACGCCAGTCCGTAGCACACTGAGCCATGTGCACACTGGGTAATGAGCAGGATTTGTCAATCAGGCCTGCTGCAGCTCCTCCTGACGGGAAGCAATATCACGCTGCACTCGTCATAACGCCATCATTATATTCATTTGAAAGCATTTCCAGTGTACGAGCGAGAATACCTTTGCCGTTTGCTTCTCTACTCCTCCTACCACCTCTACCTTACTTGTTTGCTAGTTGTCATCGGGCTAGTGTGCCCCGCTGTGTTCACCGAGCTCTCATATGGATATGACACGTTTTGACTGCAAATTTAATCTTTCTCTTCACGCTGGCAGGCATGGACAGAGAAATTGGCAGTGCCGAGCTCATCAGCAGCAATAGGCCTATGCCCGCATGACTCTCTCCACTGAGCAATTTGGAGCTGTTTCCTGAATATGAGCACTCATACACATTTTTCACATCTTGTTTCAAAGTCAAATAGCAGATACACGGCTTTCTCTGGTAACTTAAATAGTCAGATCTAAAACCGCTTATTGATGGTCACTGTACTCTGTAGGATAAATTAATGAGCACTGCTGTTGTACAATAGTATTGAGGCCACGTTGCTGTGCGTGACTCTATCTTGTTATAGACGGGCAAACCAACAAGACCAGGACAACACCATTAATAGTGCTGGTTCACTGATCATAACATGGCTCTGAATTCTCCCCGGACCTCACCTTGATCCCTTTATTCGATCCTTTATCCACTTATAATAATTATTATGTTTTATCTGTCAAGCTTTGACAAAAAACAATCATCTCTAATAATTAATGTAGTGCCTCAGCCACATCAAGTAAGTGAAAGAGTTCCAAAAGGAGTCGTTCCGAGTCCTGCTGGATTTGCGAGTCAAAAGGTCCGGGGGAATTAGTGGACAAGGTTCCGGTGTGAGCCAGTGGAGATCGATAGAGAATAACAAGAGACTGTGACTTTATTGAGCCGAGAGATGGGAGGCCGTCACATATCTCCCCCTAGATCGATAGGTATGCAGTCGGCTGTCGTCTTAGCCCGAGAGACAAATGACATCAGATGGAAAGGGTTAAAAGCAGAGAGGAGCTGTAAGGGAGTTGGTGAAACAAAAATAGAGCATAAGGAAAGGAAAAATGAGAAAAGACAGAAAACAGTATGAGAAGAACAGTGGTTACCGCGAGCAGTCAGGCATGTGACTTTGGAGAATCGTGTAATTCAGTAGGACTATATCCTAAAGGGACAGAATAAGTATTCGCGGTTGCCTGCAACTGCTTAAACCTAATTTCGTTCTCATAATGTTGGTTTGGAAGCTGGAGGAATTCATCGGGCTCTCTCGGCTCAATTGATGGAGACGATGTGAGAGCGTAAAAAAACACGAGTGCTCTTATATTTCTGCCTCATTAGCATTCAAGACATCGAGTGCCGTGCAAATAATTAACCTGCTAATGCACCAACAGCAGACGCCGTGTAGCAATATGGCACTTTGTTAACTGATGGCTTCAGCCGGGGCACAGTGTCCCACACAATTTAAAACCACTTACCTGTAGCCCTCCTCTGTGGCTTTTGAAGGGACACGTTGGGGGGACACGTTTTAAAGGCTTTGTTGTCCTGCTTTAGAAGTGGTGACAGCAGACAGCGGTGTAATTTTGTCCCATCCCTTCCACCAGTGTTAAACACAAGAGCCTCCCTTTGTGCTTTTTTAATCTTACCCCTTGCTTCTTCTTTTCTTTTTTTTGCTCTGTGTCTCTCTCTGTCCACTCACTCTCTTATAATCGTCCTCTCTCCATCTTCTCTGTTTGCTCCCCCTCTATTCATCCCCGCCCGCCCTCACAGTCCATTGATCCCGGCCAGCAGTTTACCTGGGAGAACTCCAACATGGAAGTCAACAAGCCAAAGAATCGCTATGCAAACGTCATCGCCTACGACCACTCCAGAGTGGTGCTCACCTCCGTTGACGGTAAGAGCTCATGTAACCACTTAACCCCTCAGGCGGCCATTGACGGAGGCCTCCTCCACCGGTTCCAAGGACACTGTGTGTGAAAAGCAGCCGCTGCTCAGAAATCTCCCGTGCGCCCACTTCCCTTTGATACAGAGTGTTTTGATTTGATCGGAAAATACCATTCAGAGCCCGATTGTCTGTTCAATGAGCGTAAAAGTACTCACCACCAGTTCAATATTATCAGATCAAATAACCGTACTGTGTACCATATGTGATATACGCCCTGTGTGTTTTTTGTCGCAGCTGTTCCAGGCAGTGACTACATCAACTCCAACTACATCGACGGCTACAGGAAGCAGAATGCCTACATCGCCACACAGGGGCCTCTGCCAGAGACACTCAGCGACTTCTGGAGGATGGTCTGGGAGCAGAGATCCAACACCATAGTCATGATGACGAGACTCGAGGAGAAGTCACGGGTAAGCAGAGACCCCTTGATGCACTCATTTATTGATTTGCACACACTCAAATGATTTACTTACATTATTTATCAACAATAACAACATATGAATGATTACTGCATAATTTATTATTGAGAAACTTACTCAAAATCCCCTTTGATAGGGGTAAACAATGAGATCCCCTCAGAACCAGCAACCAACACATTTGGATTATGCAGTTACTCAGTAGAAAAGCATCTTTTACACCATTTTCCTTGCAGTGAATTAGCCATTTTACTGACAGTGTTCCCCTCCCTGTAAATGTTCCACTTAAACGAGTTCCTCCCCGACACTATTTACAGGGGCATCTCTCCTGCGTCCTGGGATTAGCGTCACCTCAGACTGTAATTGGTGAAAGAAATACAAACAAGCGAGGTTGGGTTTTTTGTTTCCTTAGAGCAGAATGATAAAACGATGCAGCCAGACCTTTTTCTCCAGCGCCCTGGTGATAGGTCTGGATTTTGTGAGATTGGTAATCAACTAGCGAAAGAAAGAAAAACCAGAAATACATTTCCTGTCGTGGAAATGTCACCAAAACAAACTTGCTCTCTGCAGATGATGATAAAAAAAGGTATTATTTTATGTCACCTTGCATGAGATACAACATCCTTTACCTTGTTACTCAGCCCGAACACCAGGAGGCTGCAGTGAATGAGGACAGCTGCAACAAAAGAAGGAAAAACAAATTTACTTTCATGTAGAACTTAAGACCATTGAAGTCGACAGTACAGTGACATATTAGACAATTTGAGTCACTGAGAGTTGAAATATGGCCAGAAATTGAGTTTCCTGACATGGTGTGTATATATTGATGTAGCTCGACAGCAGAGGAGTAACGTTAGACCCAACAAAGCCTGGAGGCATCCAGACCCCCAGCCCTACTTTAAAGCAGGATTTGTCAGCCTGATCAAAGTCACAAACACTTCAAAGAATGTTGTGGTTGTCTGTGGACAGTATCGCTTCATGTTGCTTCTCTTCTCCAGCAATCTCTAAAAACTTCTCCATGAACTCCTTCTCAATCTGTTGCCAACTAAAATTGCACAAATAGCTTTTTTAGTATCTCCCCCCCCCCCCCCCATTACTTGTTTGAGTTAACCACTGCAACCTTGCATGTGATGACAACACTCACATACCCTCTACTGAGAGTATGGAGATGGTTCAATGCATATAACATTGTATTTATATTGAGAGGCTCATAATAATGCACATTATCTTTCATTCATTATTTAGATAATTGCACAGAGAGTTCAAAACGTGATTGTTACATATTATGCTTTGCAGCACCGTGCCAAAGTTTTATAAATCTGGAGTGTGTCTGTGTGCACTCTCTGAATCTGGCTCTTGAAAGCTATAATGAAAACTCTGAAGTTGGAGTTTAGAGTATTGTCACCCAATAACACGTGTGATCCTAAAATACATTCAAGTTAATAAAAGCAGATTTTAAAAAAGGAGCACACGGGCGACTTGAGATTCAAAATAATTTTTAATTACCACCAACAAAACCGTGTTCATGAATTCCTTGGAGGTAATAAATCAGCGTGGGTCCCTGCCAGTGTGTGGTGCATTATTAGTGAGTGCATACGGTTCCCTGATGGAAGACAGTCCCCAGAATAAGACGTGGAAGTAATAGAGATTGTAAATAAAAGATTTAATTTCCAGAGTCTTAGAAATTGATTTTTTTATGTCGGGAGAAAAATCTTTACCTAAAGTTGAGTTTCCTTTAAAGTGAGTTAATAAATAAAAAACCCAGTGTCAAGTTAAGATTCAAAATCCTTCAAGAAACAATCTTCAGCTTAATTTTTTTTTTAGTTATTGATGATATCAATCAATAAGTCAAATTATGAGTCTTTGTTGGAGCAGAGCTCATTTAGTGGCACCTTTGAGAATACCTGCAGGGCCAGATAGGACGACCTTTATTACACGTTCAGTGAATCTCAGTGAGGATACAGCCTCCTCTCATCCCTCTGTGTACAGTCTGTAATGTGTGTGAGTGGCAGGACCGAGCGCTCGTGCTTCGATCCCAGAGTCACAGCCGCACACATCTTTCCACGGGCACAAAACGATGGAACCCTCCAGAACACGGAGGAGACTTGAAATGAAAACATTTGCCCGGCCTGTCCCCTACTTCCTACACACTTCTGAAAATCAATTGGCTCTCCGGGACTATGGAGAGTGACTCAAAGAACCAAATCTGCCCTGCTGCTGCTGGGGGCGGAAACATTTTTGCCAACTTATATCTGAGTACTTTGAAATCTTTCATGTGACATCATTTCACGAGGCGTAGCGGCAGCAGCAGTTCCAAACCAGAAGCTGGTGACTAACTCTGTTTTTAATCCTTTAAAACAGTCTCTAGTTTCATCGCTGATATTTATTCTACTGTAAATAAAATAAATTAACGCTAGTAGCTAAACGTTTTTGTAAATTATTACAATATGTACATTATATTACTCTTTAAACAAAAGTCTATATTAATTAAACTCACAATATCCATTATTCTGAAGAGTAATTGTGTAGTTGAATGTCAATTAGCGTAATGCGATTCAACAAACAGTGAATTGAAATGATTAAATTGACTCTGTGTTGAAAATTACATTATTTAATAATTACTAAAGAAGAGGAGCAATGCTATCAAAATGCAAATTACATCAAACAAATAATGTTTGCAAGTTGATAATGAGAAGTCATTTAATAAGATAATTACAGAACATCAGTTATTGCTGCATTTTCAGGGATTCCTGCTATTTTGTCCCGGCCCTTTCCATAAATACACATCCTCCCTCTCTCACACAAACACACAGACACACACACATATGGTGAGTGAGTCAACCTCCCACCACCCAGGCAGACTGATGTCTCGGGCCAAACAGAGCAGGAGCTTGACAAACATGATAAGATCCGGAAGAAGGATGATTTCAGTGCTATCATAACAAGTTAGTAAAACCCCTAAAAGGTCAGAACTTGAAATGAGACCAAATATATTACTCACTTATGTGTGTGTTGTGTCCCAAGAACCTGAACTTCTATCTTTGTGGGGACCAGTTTGAATTACAGACCTTCCAGTGGGAACATTTCACAATTTTGTTTTTCCGCAATTTCTCAAAGGGCATTTTGAGGGTGAAGATTTGATTTTCGGGTTCAGGTCGGTGCGAGGGAATGGATGATGTCAATGAGTGTCCTCACGATGATAGAGGCGTGTGTCTCTAAATGTGTGTGTGTGTGTGTGTGTGTGTGTGTGTGTGTGTGTGTGTGTGTGTGTGTGTGTGCATATCATCTGTGCATCCTGCAGAAAGCCAGGTGATGACACGTGAGAAGTTCAAAGCAGAATCTGTGTGTGTGTTTGTGTGTTTGTGTGTTTCCGAGGGAGGTTATGCCACCCAACCTCAGACTGCGCAGAGATATTCATTACTGGGGTGACTGCTAATCCATATGTTTGTACTGCGAGCGGTCCCCTATCAGTCAATTGAGTTTCCCCTGCAATGTCTCCATCTGCCTCTGAATGGAGGCTTGTCACCGGACGAGGTGAAATATGAAGGGTGAAATATGAAGGGTGAATTTCAGCGCATTGTGTCTGTCGATTTGCAGCAGCTCGCCGAGACAGCCAAGGTCCTTCCAAATGTCAGCTCAGTGCTGCAGTATGGATATGATTAGCTTACCCGCATCGCATCTCTTCCCCTCATGTGATCCGAATCGATAGCAGCAGGTCCTTGTCCCAGAAATCCTGACATTAGAACTGGGCCTGCATTCGTCCACTTTCTACACGGACAAATTGGATTTGAGCGTATAAAGAGTAGATCTATTCAGAGTAGATCTGTAGGGGAAAGAATGGAAGCTCCAAAAGTGTTTAAGACCATCCTCTGTCTATACCTCTTATCCTGTGAGGGGGTTGGACCGGTCGCAGGGCCAACACACAGAGACAAACACACATTCACACTCAGTCACACCTATGGACCAGTTTGATTCTTCCAGATCCAGTGTTACCCACTGTACCACCATGCCGTTTGGTGTTTAAGACATATACATGGATATGCTCTGAACCCAGAAGACTTAACAGAGCTCATCCGGCTGTGCAGAGTGTTCAGATAATGATGCCACTCGACTCAAACTTCCTCACCTTATGAGAAACTATGGAATTAGGTGTAAAAACATCCAAATGAAGCACAGTTGTGTGCTTGTTTCCAGCAAAGACATTTTTACCGTCGACCGGAGCCAAACTTCAGAGACAGCCAGGCGTCCATTTCATCACTGTGGTGAAAAAGGTCTCTTTGCAGATATCTGAGTAGGGACTGTGGCCAATTAAGCCGTGCCAACCACAACGAGTCAAAAAAAGATTGTAGCAAAGGCCAGTGTGTCACTCTCTAACACACACAGTGGAGTAAGTGCCAGTGTTTGGAGGATCTCAACAGATAAATGTGTTTTCTGCTCATATGGAGCCAGGTGGCTGAACCTGCTGTCCCATCACCCCAGACCAGAACTGGCTTTGAGACACGTCTGCCTCCACTATGCAGAGGCCAATCCTCACAAATGCCCCAAAAAGCATAAATCACAAAGGCTTTGCAAACCACCTGACAATTAATTCATTGAAAATGATCACAGGCCGATAAAAGACGACGTCGGCTTTTTTTTAATGCCCTTTTGATTCCTGCTTCAGCTGCAGACACACACTGATGCACTCGCCTGATATGCTGGTGCTTGTTTTTTTTTTTAAAGGATAGAGGAGCTGACTCAGAGTCTCCAGCTTTTAATTAGTCTGTGGACAAAGCCTGACCTCTCTTCTGTTCCCTCCTCGCTAATCAGTGTGATCCTACGAGCCTCTCACCTGCCTCACGGTGGATGTGGGAGGCAGTTCACTCCTCACACTGTGCCCTCTCTCTCTCTCTCTCCCTCTGCCAGGTGAAGTGTGACCAGTACTGGCCAGTGCGAGGAACCGAGACCTATGGGATGATCCAGGTCACCATGCTGGACACCGTGGAGCTGGCTACTTACAGCGTTCGTACATTCGCCCTCTACAAGGTACAGTGCTGCCTTTCTCTTTGCAGCTGCACATAGAGCATGGGATTGTCATGAAGGACGTGTTCCCAGCAGGTAATTGCGGTTCATCATTAATGGGGTCATATTTTAAAATGTAATTTCTTATTTTTCTGAAGGCCGATAAAGGCTATTACCACTGGAATTGTTTTTTTTCACCAGTGTAATTGGTTTTTAACGTCCGAGATTTGTCTCTTGCTCTCGACAAAGCCAACGGAAGATTTGCTTTTTTTTTTACTTTGATTCATAGACTTCAGTGCTGCGCTGATGTTACTGATACCTGGTTCCTTTAATTCCTCCTCTTCCCATTACTTCTTTATAATTTCAAAAACATTATAATTCTAAATTAAAGGAAGTTTCCAGCTGGAGCAGTTGCTTGGTTTCAATCAGGAGTGGTGAAAAGCCGCGGAACTGTTTTTTTGGAGTTCAACCCTGAAATTACACACGTTTATCTACACTTACTCTCGCAGAATAATCACAGCCATGAAAGTAGAGCACGTAATGTGCTGCTATCAAAGCTATGAGCCAAATCCAGACCTTTGCTTAAAATAGCTCCATTTCTGACAATTAAATTACTTGTTCTTTTCAAACTGTAACTATTCCCCTTCATCAGACAGAGCCACCTCTACCTGCTCAAAACATTTGATCCTAGCATGACAGGTTTCCCTTTTAAAAAAGCAGCCAATTACATTTTTCACAATGTCACAGTCTCCTACCGAGCTCACACTCACATGCTTCACTCGCTCTCCTGCAGAACGGCTCCAGTGAGAAGAGAGAGGTGAGACAGTTCCAGTTCATGGCCTGGCCAGACCACGGAGTGCCAGAGTACCCGACACCCATCCTGTCCTTCCTGCGGCGGGTTAAGTCCTGCAATCCTTCAGATGCAGGGCCCATGGTGGTCCACTGCAGGTTGGTGCCCACGGAAAGGAATTGGTTCTTTTGCAAAATATCTCTTGGTGCCATAAAACATGTAAATTCAATATTATATAAATGTGCAAATAACAATTATGATGTTAGCTTTAGCATAATTATCCTTTAACCTATTTTATGTGTCCCATTACAATTTGAAGAGGAAAATTAAAGAATAAAGTGTTTTTTAGTATACAATCACACTTTATATAATTGAAGTCAGATTTTGATAGACACCCATATAGTGCCTAAATTGCAATAGAGGTAAACACGAGATGAGAAGCTTACAGAAGTTAAATAATAACACCTTATAATTATGATGTTATTTGAAGCTTAAATTCTATTAACTCTTTTGATTTGCAGTTCAACGCTGTGCTTTAGAGCTAGTTCTGTCTTTGTGTTTTCAGTTGATCTCATAATGCCTTGTAAACAGACGCAAGACATTTACCTGCTACACAAAAGTAAAACATTAAATTATTAACCCCTCCTCTCTCTCCCTCTATCTCTCTCTCCCCTCCAGTGCGGGCGTGGGCAGGACAGGCTGCTTCATCGTGATCGACGCCATGCTGGAGCGCATGAAGCACGAGAAGTCCGTGGACATCTACGGCCATGTGACGTGCATGCGCGCCCAGAGGAACTACATGGTCCAGACCGAGGACCAGTACATCTTCATCCACGAGGCCCTGCTGGAGGCGGCCACCTGCGGCAACACCGAGGTGCTGGCCCGCAACCTGTACGCACACATCCAGAAGCTCACCCAGCCCCCGGCCGGCGAGACGGTCACTGCCATGGAGCTGGAGTTCAAGGTGACTGACGAGCACACACCTCAGTCATGTATTACTCTGTTTGATTACTCATTCAGTCCACACTGAATGAGCTCCACTAGTCGTGTCCTTGACTCCTACAGGAGGAAATGAAGCGTGTAACTCAACAAAAACACATTCAAGAACAGCTTGTTTTTTTAAATTTTAGTTTACTGGGTAGTTCACAGGGGTGAGGCTGGACAGGAAGTGTTAATAATTAAGAGTCTTTCCAGTCTGCCTCGGTCTCTCCATCTTCCCTGAACTGAAAGCAGCAGACTGGACTCTTCCCTTCATTGTCTTCACTTGTCAAACTACAACACACTGCAGAGGCCGACCTTCAGTGTGGTGTCACCGCACTTCAGTGTCAGAAATAATGAATACACCCAACAAAAAAAAGTCGATGCAGAAACATTTGTATTGGCACCGGTGCTGTAACGTCACAGCAGAAGCATCAGAACACGGAGAAAAACACTTTTCAGGCACCAGAACACAAACACATCCACACACCTACACATGGAGAATTAGAACGTGACTGGCACTTACACAGACACACAGCTGCTGTTCAAGGTTACTCGAAATCACACACAGACACACACACACACACACACCGTCTGTCAATAGCCATCAACTGTGATGTTATTTCACACTTTCCTCCCAGTGCAGCATCAGCCCTCTTGTGTCCATAATCCATTCTGTTTGAAGTAATAATAACATCTACACTTCTGCCAAAGACGGATAACGGAGAGAGCGAGAGGATGATTGTGGCGTGTACAGGGGGCCACAGCCTTTTCGTGCCCACACAGTCTGGCTGCAACACAACACACAAATTCTCCCGACGTAACCATGACTGTCCGAGCTCCTTCCTGTGTCGTCCATCTGTGGTCTGTCCACTGCCAGCACCGAGCCCTGTAACGCAGGCAGTCCTCCGAGGAAGCTCTGGGACGCCTGGGGAGACAAGTCAACGGCATGTTGTTACTCCAGTAGATATTTAATTGCTAGTAGACAAACACCAAAACAGGAGACAAAGGCGGTGTAGGAAATAACAAAGTAATTTATTCGCAATTAAATTAGCAAAACGACAGAAAGAAAAACAATCTGTCGTTCTGGGAGCGAGCGAGTGTAGGCTGAGCTTTACAAACAAAGAAAAGGGAAACAATAACCACAGAGCAGAGCTGTCAGGTAAGGAGGACTGAGGCTACATCCTAACTTCTACTATTTCCTTTTAAAGCGTTGTTGTCAGACTAAAACATCCACAGACCTAATCTAATGAGTTTAAAACTAAAACAGGGCCAGCAGCAATTCCAAACTTCTCAATCTAAGTGTCTCTAAAACTCCAGAGTCGTGTGGGCGCAGGCGTATCTGAAGCAGAGTTGATGCATTTTCAAAAAATGAGGTAATATCATGGATGTGTCCAGACTGACCTGGTACTGACAGCTGCTCTGACTTGAATGTCTGGGGCACAGTGGACCTGGGTGTGTTCCAAAGTGCTGATTAACTCCCAGAATGCTTTGCAGCCGTGTTGACAGAAAGCAGAGTGAACCAAACAGAGGAGCTGTCACGCCTCCTCTCGACTCCGATGCCTCCTCCTCGGCTGAATTTCTTATTTATCTTGACGGAAAACATTACGTCTGGATAAAGCCTTGTCAGGGAAACGTGTCAGACTTCTGTCTTTGTTTACTTCAGGTCACGGGTCACTAAATTTTACTCTCTCTCTCTCTCTCTTTCTCCCTCTCTCTCTCTCTCTCTCTCTCTCTCTCTCTCTCTTCATGTCTGCTTTCTTTAAAAATAAACAGAGACTGGCCAACTCCAAAGCCCACACGTCACGCTTCATCAGCGCCAACTTACCCTGCAACAAGTTCAAGAACCGCCTGGTCAACATTATGCCTTTTGAGTCCACCCGCGTCTGCCTGCAGCCCATCCGGGGCGTCGAGGGCTCCGACTACATCAACGCCAGCTGCATCGATGGCTACAGGTAAACTTTTAGAGATTTGAGCTGAATGCAATGACTTCTTTATTCCAAATAATGTTCCTTCTGGATATCCAAAATGTAAACGTGAGTATCTGAAACTGGACAATGACCCAGAAGGAAGGATATCTAACTATTGATGTATGAGTAACTGTGGATACATGAATTTCAACCAGGATTTTTTGGATATTTTATATTTAGTTTTTTTTCCAGTTGAATATATTTGAGAAAATGTAACTTAGAGATTGGAGTGGGGTTGGAATACATTTCTAAATTGCTTGCTTAAATAGAGAGATAATACTCTACTGTATTCAAAGTGACCAATCAGAACAGCAGAGGCATCAGGTCACAGGAAACGTCTCCGGGGAAATGTTACTCCTCCTCTGCTCATATCACATGAATGCTTGAGGTTTTCATGTGTGTGGGTTTGGAGACTGATCAAATGCCAAAACATCCTTTAATTAAATCAGAGAGTCAGCAATTTAACCTAAGTCGTTTTTTTATAATGTCAAGTCTAATGTCACGACGCGAAAAGACTCGACACGACAGAAATTGCATCACTGTCCTGACACACTTTGCCCACTTGCTGTGGATGTGACAGGTCTGTTCTCTGAGAGATTGCTACCGGTGTGAAAAATACAGGAGGTATATCCACAGCGGACCAGATAAAGATGTATGGGAGGGGACTGAGGATGAGGCTGCAGTGGCCAGAATCAAGTTGCAAAGAATCACTCCTTGCTCTGTTGATGTGGCTCTCATCCGCTGAGCCGCTACCACTTTCACATCGAAGCTGCCGCATGTCCTCGTGTGCTCCGCGAGTCCAAATTGCTTCCTAGAGGGAGGAAGATGAAAAGGCAGCTCTCTGTTTTATATCTATATAAGTACAGGCAGAGCAAGACAGAGCCGACTCTTCTGCGGGTGGAGTGTACAGCGAGGAGATGGATTTAGCAGCCATGAAATGCCATTCAGTCCATAGGAGGCTTTGCTTCATACGGGGATGCGGCGGAGACAACACCTCCACCCCCCTCAGCCCCCAGCCCCCAGCCCCCAGCTCCCTCTCCTCCTCCGGCCCTGTTGTTAAAGAGGAGGCTCTCCTCAGAGGCCGACCCTCTGTTGTTGCTGTGTAAATGGCATAATTGCAGCGGGAGAGGATGTAATGAACTGTGTTTTCTACACTCCTCCCTCCTCTATGTCATCAGCTTTTCTCCTTTTCCGTCCCTTTCCCTTTTTATTTCTACTCCCTTGCATCTCTGTCTCTCTCCATTCTCCTCCCTAATCTGTCTTCTGTGCACTTCCTCACTCTCTCTCTCTCTCTCCCGGCACCCTCTTCTCCCACTCACCATCTTAATTTCCCATCCCGACATCGTGGCAGAGACAGACGTATCCGGGTGGGGACCTGTTGTGTTCACCGGCGGCACTGTGTAATTAAGCTGCTTTTAAAGCCCAGGCATAAATAAAAACTAAACAGGAGCCTCCAGTGCCCTTCACCCCAGCGCCTTCAAGAAAAGCCAATAATATGCTAAGCTAATGAGAGGCGAACCATTGATTCCAGCTATGCTATCAGGGGCGCGAGCCTGGATGTGCTCTGATGCAGGCTGGAGTTTTAGCATTGTAATGAGGTTGAAATGAAACACGATGTCCTCCAGCACTACAGTCATGTGGGATGATGCAGGGAGCGCTCTGTGCTGTTTGGCAGCGCGCTCGTCGGGACAATGTGTGCAGGGAAGTCCGTATTGTGTGATACGGTTAGAATTGTTTTTGTTTTGGCTAGGGGCTGTTTTTTTTGGAGAGGTTGGAGGGGTCCACCCTATCAATTTGAAATTAAGCATTCATCCCCTGCTCAGCTTTGCTCTCCTTCTCTTCACTGCCTGACTCTGTTGTTTAATTCCCCTTCTCCTCATCCTCATTCCCTTCCTTTCCCTTGGCTTCTTCTTCTTCCTCCTCTCTCCTCTCCTCTTCCTCCTCAGCAGTCAGTCCTACTTTGCAACTCCAGTGACCAGCTGAGAGAGCAGTGCTTTTCACCTCCTCACGTTTTTTCCTCCTTACATCTTCTCTTTGTACTTAGCACCACCTCCACTCTTTGCATTGCACCCCCCCCCCCCACACTCCATCCCTCGTTTTCATCTTTTAAATTCCATTCCTCTCTCTGCAGCCTTCATCTCTTCTTACACCATCTCTGCTCCTCTCCACCGATCTGTTGTTTCTTTATTTGTGCGAGCGAGGCCCTGAAGATATTCTAATCTCCCGGTTCCACATTAGAGCTTTGCCTGCAGCACCTTCATTAGTGGTTCAGCCGTGGCTCAGTGTGTGACCGAGTGTGTGCGTTCATGGTAGCGTGTCTGAATATACATGAACAAACTGCTGCACGCATAGAGGCGCACACCTGGATGCAGCTTACATGTGCCACAAACATGTGAGTGTGTGCATGCACGCCCCCACGCATGCATTTGTGTGGGATTACTCAGCTGGCTCTCTCTCTCTCTCGCTGTCGATCGGTGCGCTGCTGCCACCTGCTGTTTGCCAGAATAACTGCTCGGCCGGACCAAAGTCACGTAGGACACAAGCACATCTCCGGCAGCTCGGAGGATGAGCTCATCTCTAGTTCTGTGAGCATATCAAGGGCTGGCTCTCTCATTCTGGGTTGTGTTACAGAGAGGAAGGAGGAAGAGGGAGAGGATCTATACAGGCTTAAATAGCTCAATGATGAGCGTTGCTGCCAGGGATTATTTGCTATCTTCATTAAATGAGTAGGAATTTGTCGTCCGCATTATGGCAGAGGCGATTTGACAGACAGTACAAGGACGACGGAAACATTTCTTTATCGTCAGTTTGCAGCTGAATGCTTTTAACAACGTGCCTTTTATGGGTTTTGAATCAGATTTTCCACAAGTCGGTCTGTTGAAGGTGCCTCATATATAACAAATCCCCCAGATGGTGGCTTTCATTGAACAAAAAATGGACTAAGAGAGAAAGCTGCGCTACAATTGTATTTGAATGGATCTGTGTCAGAACGTGTTTGATCGTTTTAATAGTCAGTTTAGTTGCACGTCTCATATCCTCTGTGTGTCTCTTATCATGTTGAGGGTTGTAGTGACACCTAAACAACTAAATCCTCCCCTGGTCATTACTTTGTGCTGTAAATGTTGTAATTATTCTGTCCAATGTGTTAACCCTCTGCCTCCTCTGTGTGAATCTGCGTCCTCAGACAGCAGAAGGCTTACCTGGCCACCCAGGGCCCACTGGCCGAGACCACTGAGGACTTCTGGAGGATGCTGTGGGAGCACAACTCCACCATCGTCGTCATGCTCACCAAGCTAAGAGAGATGGGACGGGTAAATAAATACACACACACAAAGACACACACACGCCGACTGTGGTTCACATCAACGCATGCAACACCTACACGTATGAGACCCACTGGATCATTTCAATGGAAGATAAGGATGTTTATATGCTAAGTTGGTTCAGCACTGCTTAAATATTCATTCATTCCAGCTCTGAGCAGTAACTTAAATAAAAAATCTGCTACCTTATCAGCATGGAGGGAATGACTCTGGTCTGAAACATGCTACTGTGCCCATTTGTCACTATATTATGCATTCCAAGGATAGAGTCATTTCCTGCTGTATTACTCTTTCATTAAAATTGAGATTAGTTGTTTACAGGTATATGCTGCTCTTATGAAAGCTGGGAACTTCTTTATGTGCCTTTAAAGCTGCTTTGTACGCATGTGCAGTCGATGCATCGTGGTCACAAATTTGCTTTAGCACAATTGCTGGAAACCGGCAGAAACCAGTGGTGTGCCAGACGTGCATCCCTGTACTTTCTTCTGGTTTCCCTTTGATTCCAGCTCTGCTGGATGTTGTACCCTCACTCTGACTCTCCTGTGGCTTCCTGCCTGCCTCCGCTCTGTCTACTGCCCAATAAAGGCTAAGATACCAAAAGAAAAACAAACAAAGAAGGTGCTAGTCAACACATGTTTTTTTACCTTTGGGCGAGATATCACATCGATGTTCCACGAGTAAACAGCTGCTGACTCCAGCTTCATGTTTTCAGGGTCTCAGATCTCAAAAAGCAAATAAACGCATCTCCCAGAACTCTACACGTTTTATTTCTTTCAAGGAAAAACAAACATCAGCGCATTTACATCTGTACCTGTTTGATTGAATCCATAATGTCTCCGACTGGGCTGTTCTGTCATGTTAATGCTCGTGATTCCGACGGCACTCGACCGCCTTTCACAGCTTTTATCACCCTCTCATCCCATAATCAGAGTTTATGAAAAGACATCATCGCTTAAGAACACAAACAAATTATGTAAATATTTTCCCACTGAACATGAATCAGACCATATTTCACAGCCGCAGATAATATGACTAACACCGTACAGTAACCTTCTCTATTAACACCCCGGCAGTTATTATGTAAAAAACTTAAAATGGAAATGCTTAATATTTCTTCTTTCATCTTCTTCTTCTTCTTCTTTTGTAGGAGAAGTGTCATCAGTACTGGCCGGCAGAGCGTTCAGCCAGGTACCAGTACTTTGTCGTGGATCCAATGGCTGAGTACAACATGCCCCAGTACATCCTCCGAGAGTTTAAAGTCACAGATGCCAGGGTATGTTGGAGTCGCTCTACGTGTGTGTTTGTGTGTGTGTGTGTGTGTGTGTGTGTGTCGGTGTGTGCGTGGGTGTGTGGGAGGGGATGAGGGTATATCTACATTTTCCCTCAAACACAACCATCCAACCCAAATCCATCCTAATTCTTGTTTTCATTCAAATGCTGACAGTCGCTCTAAGTGTTAAGAATTACACCTGTGACTCCGAGCTGGAGATGATGTGAACGCATCGCATGTTATTTCTCCCGACAGGTTGACATCCAGTGAATGTGCCATCAAACATGTTTATCCAGATTTAGTAAACAGTATGCCTGCTCCATGGATTGTATGTATATGTGTGTGTGTCAGTGTGTGTGTGTGTGTGTGTGTGTGTCTGTGGAGGTGTGTGTGTGTAAGTGCATGTGTTTTTTTTCGAGATCACTGTGAAAATACATGAAAAGCACAGCCTCATATCCCCGAGGGCCAGAGTCGAAACTCCCTGTGATGCAGGAGTATCCACCAGATATAAATACACTATATACTGTGATCTCAAGGCTCCCAGTGCAGCAACACACTCATCCCACTGCTTCCCCTACATTTACATATCTATACTGTGTGTACATACATTTAAACAGAGGGAGATTTGGAAATAAAGACTCGATTTGTACCAAAAAAAAGCTTTTGAGTCCCACAAGCTGAAGCCTCGGTGCTGTGAGACGTGTGAAACGGGGCTGTGTGGTTGGACGCCACAGCCCCGCTGGTTTTCTCTCCTTCCTGCCTGTCAACTTCATTAATATCACATCTCAGGTGTTAATGAGGTGATTAGATGGCTGCTGTTAAACAAACCAGCAGGGGCTCCACACTCATGGGACGACCTGAGAGACACGGCTGTGGTGTTTTGTTGTGTTTGTTGAGTGCACATAGGAGCAAAGGCCACAGAGATGTGTGTTTTATCTTATTAAAGAGATGAATGGAAATTGTAAAGTGAGCAGAGCTGAGTTAAAACACACAATTCACATCAATCTAGTTTTTCTCTGGATGTTCCGCTGCCTTTCAAATGCACTTAAACTTCTCCTTCTCCCCCAGGACGGCCAGTCCAGAACAATCCGCCAGTTCCAGTTCACTGACTGGCCCGAGCAAGGAGTGCCAAAAACTGGAGAGGGCTTCATTGATTTCATCGGACAAGTTCACAAAACCAAGGAGCAGTTTGGACAAGACGGACCAATCACTGTACACTGCAGGTTAGACGGCTCAGATTCATCCTGAAATTAAGACACAGCCGACAGACACAATGGATGGAAGCAGCTCCGGTGCTTTGAACAGACTCACACGTGTTACTGATGTCACAGAGCTCCTTAAAATACCATTGGTGTGATGAAGAGCATCCAGCGATTCTCATATACACATATAGGATGTTTTCTAATCAAATTAGGTATTATAATCCATTATTTGAAAGTACTCTGAGGATTAATTCCTGTGTTTTGAACATAAAGTCATAAAGAACTTCCGACAGTATATGTGATGAGTATCTGTGTGTGTGTGTGTGTTCCTCAGTGCCGGGGTGGGCAGGACCGGAGTCTTCATCACCCTCAGCATCGTGCTGGAGAGGATGAGGTACGAGGGCGTGGTCGACCTCTTCCAGACGGTGAAGACACTTCGCACCCAGCGGCCGGCCATGGTGCAGACGGAGGTAAGGACCACGCACAGACAAGGGTGTAAATCCCACAGTGACGGGGCGGGTTCTCAAAGTCAGTGTTGTATATTGTGAATGTGTAAACATGATGTTATCTGAGTGTCCTTTTGGTGTAAAGCTCCTCTGAAACAAAGACTTAGAGACAAATCCTTCTTTAATGGAGGTTTTAGAGGCGGATCAGATATCACACCGCAAATTCATCTGGTGTCATCACAGAGGCTCAGCTGTGATTATTATTTTCTAGGAATTAAGGATTGATAAATACTTTATATAGCAAACAGGGAAAGGAGATAATAAAGCCGATCAGAGGAAAGTGTCATGGTGTTCATTTAAAATGAGTTCACAGTCATTTTAAAGATATAATATGGAACTTGTGTTTATTTTAAATGTTTCCAAGAAGGTTCAAACCCGGAGAAATCCACAGTTTATTCAAAGAAACAGGACGACTCATTTTAGGCGTCAGCATGAAACTAGGTTGTTTGCTACTGATTTTATTCAGAGGGATATTAAACTTTAAAGAAAATGAAATACAAAAAATTTATTTCCACACATGTAGACGCAGGAAACTGATCTTTCATTTATGCCTAAAGTTACAGAGTCACTCTATTAATTTGGTTAATCTTAACTAACCCAAAGATAAATGTGGGTTGACATTTTGTTTCTTGTAATACTTAACAATAATAAAGTAAAGTGTGTCAGATGAGATTTTAGAAAGAAAAGTATGAAATAAAACCAAGACGCAGAATGAAAATGTGTTTACTTAAGGTTTCCTTCTTAAATGAATCCATAAACACAAGAATGAATGATCTTTAAAAGATGCACACAGACGTCCTCACTCTCTTCTTCTTCTTCTCCTCCCCCTCCTCCTCCTCCCCCTCCTCCTCCTCCTCCTCCTCTCCTCAGGACCAGTACCAGTTGTGCTACAGGGCAGCGTTGGAGTACCTGGGGAGCTTTGACCACTATGCAACGTAACCACTCCCTCCGAGCAGCTTCCCTGGTCAGACCTCTCAGGAGTGTGCCAAGTGTCCCATCTCAGCCACCATCCACTCACTTGACCCCCCCCCAACCCAACCAACCCCCAACCCCCATGCCCCAACCTTCGCGAAGAAAAAAAAAATAGCCCCCCCCCCCCCCCCGCAGCTACCGGAGGGGAGGAGAATGGCACGTGCTTGCAGACCCAGTGACGGGTTTCAACCAATCACAGAGATTCGCGTCCACGACTTGTAACCAACCACGTGAACTTCTTTTGCTTTAAGAATAACGGAACCATCACCAAGACTCTGACTCTTGTACAGACGCGACGGAGCCGGGCCACGCCCCCCCCCCCCCCCCCCCCGCCGGGCCACGCCCCCGCCGCTCGGCTCCGTCCGAGCCAAACCTCCCTGATTGTCAAAGGCTACTGGTAGCACTAAGAGAGCTCTCTCTCACTTTTTCTTTCTGTTAGTCGACTTGTCAATATTATTGATTCATTATGTCATTATCTTATTGTTTGGTATACTTATTCTTTTTCTTTTATTTTGTGGATGTTTTTAATAATCATTTTAACATCAGACATTTTTTCTCCTGTCTTAAAAAACGGCCCCAGCCTCGGGCGTGCATTATTTTCATAATCGGTACTTTTTTTATTTTATCTTAGGGTACTTTAGCACAAGGGACATGTATTTTTAACACGTTCCTAGATACTAATACAAGAGGACCACTGTTCTCTGAGCTGCTGTCGGATTTATTTTATCATATCATTGTTTTATTCATATCGTGTGTCATATACGTTGTGTTTCATGGTCTTATTCAGTTCAACACGTCACGAACAATTTGCCTTTTCACTTGCCATTTCCGATTTAACAAAAAAAAAAAAAAAGTTATAATCAGAGAAAATTGACTTCCGAGCACAAACTTGATTAAGGTGTCCTTCTGCAAACCTGGTAGCTAGCTAGAAAAAAACCAAGTGAATTGGCTAACGAGAGACGAAATAAGAGGTGTACAGAAATGGAAAGCACATGATTTCTACGTTTTTCCTTTTGGTTGTTGTTGTTGTTTGTTTTTCATCAGAAGCCAATGGCATTGAGGCCTTCATGCTCCGCGGCGGAGAACTTACCTGAGGAAAACAGACTTTTATACCCAAGGGGTAGTCGACAGAGAAAGAAAACTCCCTGATCTCTGAACATTAACGCTCTTCAAGTCCCTCCCTGGCTCCTCGCTGCCTGTTAGCCTGGACAGTTCGCTGGAGTCGAACCAACACACGCTCACACACTGACAAACACACACACACACACACACACAGACACACACTGAACGGAGCGGGAGTGGTTCGTATGGGCTGAGAAGTGGAGCCACCGACGCTGGCACCTGTACAGAATCAACCATTCCTCCCCGAGGGAAAGAGACTCAGCCCTTTGGACTGAATACCTGATATTATTTTATACAGAAATAGAACTATGAATATATATATATATATAATTGATGATTGATTATATATATGTACAATTACACAAAGATATATACACAGCTTCAAAAGTATATTGTTAAAAAGGATTAATTCTGCTGATCTACCGACACTAGAGACACTGCAGAGAGCCTGCTGTCCTAGAGTGTGTATTAATGGAAACACCATTGTATCTACTGTAAAACCATAGTAACTTTGACAGCTGGTCGTCCATCTGAATGAGCAACAGCAGCACAACCCCCCCCACACACACACCACCACCACCACCCTCCACCCATCCAAGAGACGGACAGCTCCTCACTCAGCACAGGCCACCGCACCACTCAAGCACACGTCCTCTGCCGCAGGAGGAGGAAGAGGAGGAGGAGGAGGGAGCGTCCGATCCAAGAGGCCTATATGTCGCGGTGGTGCTTGTGGCGGCCAGTGGGGGAGGCGGCGATGGGAGGAAGAAGGGGGGGGGGACTTGAAAAACGCTGGCGAAAAACACAAAATGTTCATTTTTACCTTGTGAATGCTTAGTGCTGTAGGGGTTCGATCTGTTGTACACACAGTCTGTTTTCTATTTGTTGATAAAGAACTGGAATTTAAAAAGAAACTGTTGATGAAAAAGAAAAAACATTGATGTTAATAAAGTTAAATAATTCGGTTTTTGTACAAATCCCCGGCTTCTGAGGTTTTTTGTTTTCTTCAAGGTGTTGTTGTTGTTGTTTTTTTTTATTTTTGTGCCTCCGCTAAGGACGTTTTGTTTTCACCCATCTGTTGGTTTGTTTGTGAACAAATCTCCAGGGCACTTAGTGGAAGGATGTGGTTTGAGTCCGGGAAGGACCCATAAAACATGTTGGTGCTGATCCAGGAATTTCTTTTCTCTTTCTTCAACGATCGTTTATTGACGTTCTCAATGATTTCTGAAGGAATAATTCATGGATCCTGATGAGACAATTAAGGAATATTAAGGGAACTAATGTTTATAAATGTGTGAACTTTGGTGCAGAGGTAGATTCTCCTCTGACTGATTTCTAACTTGTTCTTTTTCCTTTTCCGTGAGTCTCACTTCATCTCTTCGAATGTCGCCTGTTATTCTGCCTGAATATATCATCTGATGTATGAACACTGTGATTTGACTTCAATATAATGTGTCATTTGTTTCAAGGCTTTTCTGGAACTTCTTTCAACGATGCAACTTAAAAATTAGACACACGAATGGAGCCTGGTGTATAAACTTATACTCAAATAACACAAAATATTTAATGAATCAAAGTCTTGAGGAGGAGATTTTATTGTTGAAAATACAACACACATTAATCAGACCTTAAATATGCTAATATCTAACCACAACTACTTTATAGTGTCAAATCCTGATTGATCAGATCGACTCAGTCTGTGTCCAAAATAACTCAGTAATCATATTCCAACTCACACAATGTAATTTAACTTCACCTTTTTAGTTTCTTAGATTTGAAAGTTTAAATTCATATTTTTAAATGATATTTACGGTATTTTCTATTATAAATCCTTTCAAGCTCAAGTCTCATTTTGTGGAATTAGATATTTCACCCTCACATCACAACAGCTGATGACGCAACAAAAGGGAATTCGCTCAATGAAGGAGTGATGTCATACACAACCTCACAACAGCTCTTTGCTTATGATGCCATGGATACTACTAAAAAATATTAACCGCTAAATACTAAGTATATATTTTTAGTTTTGGAGTCTAAAACTTTGACAATAGAAGAACCAAAGTTGAACTCATTTTGACTTTCGCTGTTTCTCCGAGAGTGAATGTAAATATCTGCTCTTGTGGTGAAACTTCATTATCTCCAATCCTGTAGATTAAGATTTTCCTTCCTGATGAAAACATAGAAACAAACAGATCTTCTTGTATCTGATGTATTTTCACTGAAATGACTGATCCTGTTGTTTTGATGTGTTATGATGATGATGATCCCGATGCACCCGAGTTATCTCGTGATAATGTACTGGTTCTTAAAGAGGATTCTGTTTGTGAGTTCGTAGGGTTATGATGTGTAATGTGGAGTTCTCATTTTAGCATCTTACAATTTTGTTTTGGATCCCAAGGAACCGACTGACATCATCATTATCTTTATCATCATCATCATCATCATCATCATCATCATCACTGGTGGAGCATTTAGATTCTTCAGCTCTCGGTTCACCTGCTGTTTCTTTCCTTCACTAACAAACTCCCGTGCAGCTCAGTGTGATTCAACCTGAGGAGATGATGTGAACGATCCAACAGGAGACTGAACGATCTACATGGCAGGACATCCTGATGCTGAGTCATGTGTTGTCTTGGAGCTGAGTCAGAACATCTGAGTGAACTTGAGCTGCTCTGCCTGCTTGTTGAAGCCCATCTGTTGGATTGGTCACCTGACACAGTTCACACCTGAAGACTTCCTGCTCAAACCTGCAGAGGAACCAGCAGATCCTCGAGCTCCTCACACGGGCCACAGCCGGGCACGTGACTCCAGCAGCAGCAGAGTCCTCAGAGCTCCTGAAAGTGAAGACAACACAGACGTTTCCCTCCTCTTCGCCTGGAACATCTCTGAGGAGCAAACTGGAGGAGACTGAGGCCTGGAGTCACTTTAACCTTCACACACAATCATCTAAACGCTCAGTGGACAAGAACTTCACAGCGTCACAAGGTCTGACATCTGAGTGGCAGTTTGTGAGGCCTTCAAAGTCCAGAGGGAAGGTCTGTGTGTGTGGAGCCTCTGGAGACCTTCAGCACCACGTCAGCAGGGAGGACTCATCAGAAGAAAAGCATGAAACACATGCTCTTCAAACCTCAGCAGATTCAGACCAGGTGGAGCCTTCTGCTCCAGTTAAGCTTCACGAGGAGACGGGAGACGCACGTCAGCTCCAGAACACTTTGAACATCTGGCCTCAGAGAAGCTTCAGGCAGATCTCCTCCAGCTCCAGCGACCAGGGGTCCAGTGGGATGAGCTGTGGCCTCTGCAGACTGGGAGCTCGGTGCACGTGCACACCTGTACGTGCACTCCTGGTGCTGCGTCAGCCCTCTTGGCCCTGGCGGCAGCAGAACGGTTTCCAGGCAGAGAGGACGCAGCAGATTAGAAGAAGAAGAGATCAAACTCTCTCCTCGGCGGAGCGGAGCCACCTGAGCTGCTGAGTCACTGTGGCAGATTAACGGAGCGGCCACGTGTCGTGACGCTGCTGGAGCAAATCAAAAATATTTGTTGTATTTAATTCACAATTAAAGCTTTTTTTAACTTCTGGAGGCTCTATGGTGAGAGGCTCTTTATAATGGGTGACATGCAGTTCTGAGTTTCTGGCAGGAGGGGGCAGCATTTAGCCGCGTTCACATGCATCTCGTTCCAACGCTCACACGTGGTTCACATGTCTCCAGTGTGTGTGTGTGTGTGTGTGTGTGTGTGAAGTAAACGCAACGCATGTAAGTGGAGCATGATAGAAAGTAGCTGAGGGGACAAATTGTAACACAAACTGAGGCGAGCTGGGGTCAAAGTGTCTCTGGATCAACACCAGCGTCTTGTGAAACACGAGGGGCCCCTGCCCTCCTCCTCCCGGGGGCCCCCACTCGGCTGCTCACAAACTGCACAAATTGCGTTGTATATTTGTTCTGTAGCCTGGATGGATTCTACCTTGTGACCACGTTCTCCCAGAAGGACGTGTTTGCTTTCACCGCTGCGCAGGAAAAAAAGAGACCCTCATTGTCCGAGTGCATCTTTTACACAAACGGCTGTTTAGATTCGGCTTCTCCGAAAAGTAGTTTTCCACTCGCCGAGACGACATTTGGCTGAAGGATCCTCGTCCAATCAGCGAACCACATCTTGTGCAAGACGAGCGTAGTAGCAACATTTGTGCCTTATTTCCAGCCGTTCTAATGACACCTCCACTGGAATGGAGTGTTTATAGTGTAACTGATTGAGGGCTTCCTTAAAATCTTGCCCAAACCTAAACAAAATGTGTTTCTTCACTCATCCACGCCCAGTGGAAAAGGTTCAATTCGATGTGTATGGGATTCTATCTCGTTCAAAATGGAAACACTCTTTGTTGGGTTATTTTCCTCTTGTATATGCCGACTGTCTCCCTGACTAATGCAAGTGAAGCTGCCGAGTGAGACCCGGTTGTATACGGATCAGATGTATCACTCTCTTGTCTCTGACTTGATTTGGCAATTAACAGCTGTTGGGTTTTATTACAGCCGAGGTCGGCCTATGAAAACCGTACACATCTGTGAACAATATGTATAGAGTCGAAAAGGTTCCGGCCCAGTATCAGGAAATGTTTCTGTGCCGAACGTTCCGTCTCAAGGCCAAGGAAGCCTGATACCTCCTGCTAACTGGAAGTCATTATGTATTTACGCAGCCTCCTCTGGCCAATAATTGAGGTGCATGTCAAACAAGTTAGTTCTAATAACTCTAATGATTTCATTGATTTTTTTCGCGTGCACCTGCCGAACTTCAAGAGCAAAAATCCCCTCTGGTTTTCTCCGGGGTTTAAGGGAAGGAGAGAATTTGAGTCGGCTTTACTTCGGGGTTTACACCTAATCTCGACTTTAGGTCCTGAGATAACAAACCAGATCCGTCAACGCACATTTCTTGTGCGAGGCAACGTTTGGGTAAAGAGTCCTTCGCTTTTTCTTTTTGCATTTTTCGATTCGTCAACACCGAAGGAATTTGAAGTCGTGCAGAGTTTGCGTGTGGGTTTGTGTTCCACACAGTGTGATTTGTGTTTAATTTGGCGTCAGGGTATCCGAGTGACTCACGGCGTCAGAATGAGATATTTGTGAGCAAATGATTTGTTTCCTGTTATGACGCGGCCTTCACCGGAGGTTCCTGCTTTGTGTCGGCGTGTTATGCTCAGATCTGATCCGTCAGTTGTGTTTGGGTCATTATTGTAAATCTAGGTTCATCAGACTCCAAAGCTGCACCTGTATCCACCCCCCCCCCCCCCCCCCTCCCTCCTCTCGCCTCCCTTCCATCCCTCCGCTGGTCCCCAATCAGTTTGGCCTTTGTATACATACCTGACCGACCCCACACACCTGACGCATTTCCTCCGTGGACGGGCTATTTATTTAGATTTGGGTCTGGAGAGCTGATACCTTCCCAAAGCACAACCATCTGTTCCTCATTTGCCGCTCCAGGCTCAGGGGCTCACACTCTGGTTTGTATTGGAGGAGACGTGAACGTGAGATCCTGAACAACAACAGCCGCGGTTTTATCCGCCGCCAACTGTAGATTGAATCATCATGAAATACCTCTGCTGTGATAATTCCGTCTAACTCGGGTTAACGTTGCATTAGCACCATTAAACCAATTGTACACTTTCTTAATTCCTCCTAAAAGATTGGAAAACACGGACCGATCTGCCCAATTGAGGCTATTATCAATCTTCCGCTTAAGATGGCAGCCTCTCGAGCGGCAGAAGGTGAATGTAAGCCCTCGGCCAGGCCAAAGCATCCTTTAGTGCTCCTGGAGCTAGAGCCAGAGAGATTATCATGTCAGGAGTAATCCGACTCGGCCCACAAGCACAACTATGGAGGAGGAGGAGCAACAGTTGAGGGGGGGAGGCAGGCCGAGGCATCAGAGGAGCTCTGTGCTCCACTTACAGTCACCACGCTCTCCCTCCTCACCCTCGCCCATCTTCTCGCCCCGCAGAGTTCCCCTGGCTGCAGCTGAGGAGGAGACCTGCTGCTGGAGAGAGGGTAAGGAGCTTTTTTCCAAAAACATTTCTAGAGGAAGGAGAGAGAGTTTCCCAGCACGTGGAGTGAATCTTAAAAGTCCTCTGCTCCCTACCTGACACTGTTCCTCAGGTCCTGCGTCGCAGCCTGCTCCTCTCTGGAGGGAAGTTGGACGACAAGAAGTTCTGCGATGATGACAGGAGTTGTCTGAGGTGAACCAGATGCCAAGTCGTGGGGGGGGCTTCTCTAAACAGCCGCCCTCTCGTCTGTCTGAGTGGATCAACCTGCCCGTGAAGCCATGAAGGCATGAAGCCCCTTGCCAACAGCTGAAGGAATGCTGATAGTGATCTTTGCCACTTAACAGCCGAGTTCTTTGGAGGTACAAATGTGATAAAAGAGAAACACAGCCTGGACCTGAATCAAGTCCGGACACCTCCCCTACTTGCAGGCACAGGGAGTAGTGATGCTTTTCTGGGGAACAAGCGGGATTCCTGTCCCAGCGCCTCGCCTGTGATGATGATGGACTTACCTATCCAGCACTTGCCTGTGGAGGTCAGCTGAAGACGAAGCCACGCAGCTAAGTCTGGATTAGCCGGCCGAACGGTAAGGACGCCACATCTTCTTCTGTTAGTTTAAGCCAGCAGCTTATGGGGAAGGCGTTAGGTGCCGCTGACGGGGGAAGCCTCGCTCGACCGCTCGAGTGGCAGAAAGCACACGTTAGATTATCTGTATCAGCAGGCGCCACCCCCCCCCCCCCCCACGAGATGTCGATGACGCCACCGGTGTCGGGAAAAACGACGAGAAAAAAGAAATGAATTATAGTCTTTTAATCTCTTTTACAGGATTTGAATCTCTCGCTACAATGTTTATTTTTTCAGGGAGGAATATTTTCCTTTCGTGACACTTAACCAAGATGGTGGTTTTCATCATTGACAAGTGTGATTGCCTCGGCGCTCTGTTCCCAAAGGTTCGAGCGCCACTCCGACGTCTCACCGAACACTAATTCTATCTAATAATACTTAATTAGGTTTAATTTCTTTTTGCAGTGCTGCACCTTTAATGCTGTAAATAATTGGCTCAAACTTTTTTTTTTATCTGAAATTATAATGGCAAGTGCCCGGAGGGGAAGCTTGATGATACTCGCTATGGGCATTTTACTGAAGTGATGATCCCCCTCTCACTAAGCCCATATCATACGTAGAGATTATTCGGTATCTCGCGGAGCCCCGAGAGGCCAGATCGAGGTTAAGCCTAAAGTCAATTGAGCTGCTCAACTTTCATAACCTGCCAAAGCTGGTCATAACTGCAGGAACCTGACGGGATAAGCTGCACTCGTGCACCGCTCCTCATTGTGCAGCTTTCATTTTGCAAGATTCTACCTCAAATATACACTGTGCACTCATGAAAATGAACATTTGTTTTTGCACCGAGCAAACCACACACATTTAAAGATGTAAAACATCATCATACTTCAGATGTCTGTACTTGCTTGTGCTTGCCGGCATGGGTCATATTTGGAAACGGCATTCAACGTGTGCCAGATGGCCGTCAACCTTTTGTAGCTGCAACATCAACATGTTGAACATGGGTTTAGAGCCGGCGCTGGTGTGTTAAAAGAGGATCTGGCACGGACAGATTAGCAGCCAGAATAGCAGCTCGCCGACTCGTCCTCACAAAGCGGCGTCAATCTTTCTCTTTCCCCGGCTCGCTGAAACAAAACGATGAAGTGAGGGGACGTCTCCCTGCAGAACCTCCTTGTCCATCAGGAGAAGCTCTTTAGAGGCTCGGTACCTCGGCTCCACCCGGGCCGTGACGAGGGCAGACAAATTGGGACAGGTGTCAAAGGCCTGCAATCCATCTCGCCGTCACACCTGGTCGAACGCCACCCTGAGGGCAGCAGCTTTGAGTTGTGCGTTTTCGTGTTAGGCTGTCGGGTCACTGGATTAATCTGTATAAATCCCAGGGACCCAATAATAGGCCCTCCGAAATAAAACGGGAGCTTTTGAAGCCTCGCACCTACGCACGCTGATAAGATGCAGGAGTCGTGTTTAGAATTCGCAGAATGTTTGTAAGAAATCCTGACCCACACATGTCCCCCCCCCCCCCCCCCCCTCCTCCTCCCACATCTTTTTCTTTCTCTTTTCAATAATGAACAGCAGCTTTCTCTCTAACAAGGAGCCGGTCTTGCTTTAATTATCCTATGGTTACTGAGTGATACAGCCGCAAGCCGACTGAAGTGGATGCCCAACGAAAAAAAATTACAGCACTTTCTAACCTATAAGCCTTTTTTCCCCAGTTGCATTAGAACCCGGGGCTGGATTTAGAACCGCCAATCCTAGCTCGGAGCATCCACTTTATTTTACGGCCCTGTTGCGCCCCCCCCCCACGGTGCCACCACAACAGCCCCTCGCCCGCAGACCATGTCGCTTTCTCCCGTCGGCACTATTTCCAATGAGAGGCAGGGAGAGCTGTTTTCAGATGGACAAAATGAGAAGTGCTCTTCTGCATGCTGGCCTAACCCCTGAGTTTGAGGTGTCTGGTGGATTAACGCACACACACACACACACACACACACACACACACACACACACACACAGCGAGGGCCTGGGCTCCGCCACCAACGCTGCAGCCAGGTGTTAACCCACGTGACTGCAGATAAAGCCGGCAGGCATTAGTGCTAATCCCGCCCTGATCTTTGGAATATGTCCCTATTACCTCCCCAAGCACTCTCTAGCTGTCCCCAGGCCTCCTGATGCTCACTTACGAGGGGGAAGACGAGACCAGGGCCCCTCTAGGACTCACTCAAGCACCTTGTTTCCTTACAACGACACAGTAGGTGCCTTTCCCCTCTGTTTGTTACGCTCCTGTTATCTTTTGGGCGCAGGTATTTGCGGGGTGTGTTCAGAGGCAGCCGGGTCACATGGGCAGAGCCGAGGACACACAGTGGCGGTGGCAGTCGTGTGTTTCCAGGTGGACGCCTCAGGTGGGGCAGAGTTCGCCCCAGCGGACATTTGTAGACATCAAGTGGCAGCAGCATTATGTAAACTGGATTATCTGGTGTTATGTGATGGTGCTGCAGGGAGAGCGTGTGTTTGTGTGTGTGTGTGTGTGTGTGTGTGTGTGTGTGTGTGTGTGTGTGTTTGTGGAAGTGGAAGTGAAGTGGGTGTCTGGATAACGGCTGAAGATTGGACTTTGCCTTGAATCTCCGCT
Organism: Pleuronectes platessa; assembly: GCF_947347685.1. NCBI lineage: Eukaryota > Metazoa > Chordata > Actinopteri > Pleuronectiformes > Pleuronectidae > Pleuronectes > Pleuronectes platessa. Next base: position 5,896,724 of record NC_070638.1, read on the forward strand.
GCACAATCAGCGCGTCGTGTGATTTGGGGGGAAGTGAAGCCTCGTGCATGTGTGTTGGTGGCGTGTGTGAGTCACGGCGTGGGAGCGGGGGGGGCCAGACAGACCCGGCTGTATGTCCGGCAGCTAAACGCCACAGAGCTGGTGGCACATAAAAAGTTTGTATCTCGCACAAAGATGCTCTTCATTGGCGCCGATCTGTGATCTCCTCTCTGTCATCACGTCACACTGGTCCAGATCCAAGCGAGTTGACATGTCCCCCCCCCCCCCCCCTCCTCCCACCTCCTGTCTGCCAGCTTCATTCATAAGTGTCAACCACAGACGCCCCTTATCCTCATGGTGACAGATCTCTACTTCATCTTCCATATAGGCCGTGGCATTCTGTTGAGCGTCCCCCTCTGGCGCTGGAGGGAGGGGAGGACTCCAGTGCCATGCTACTGTAATTACATTAACGTCCAGCTTAGCAGCGCCACGGCCACTGACCCGATTACTCCTCTGAAAACACTCATTTCTTTGGTGTGATCTGATATAATGCGACCTTTGAGTGGCAACAAGAGCGCGGTTTAGGATCCGGCTGCGACGCATGACTCCGAGGATACAGAATGTCTGAGGAATGGCTTTGAGCCACTGGGGGAATTCTTGGCCCGAGCATTTTTTTTCCCGCGTTGCCTCAAACGCTTTAATGACCTGTTCTCCTTCAGCTGGTAGCTCCTTCAGGTGACGTGTGACTGACAGCTAACACAAGGTGTGCTGCTTCTTACATACCTGCTCCTCACCACCACTCTCGCTATCAAAACAACTTCCTAGTGGGGAATTCACACGTGTGAACTTTGCCTTTTTCTCCCAGTGAATAGACTGGTTTCTGTGTTCTGGCCCTCACACGTTTGACCAGGCCTCCGGGCGTGCACGGGCACATCCGGGCCAGACAAGCTGCGGCTGCGTGGGAGCTGCTCCGGTTGTCTTTGAGGCTCGTCTGCACTTTTTAATGTCTCTTGTTTGTCGATGGCTTTTCCTTCTGCTGCCGATTCCTCTGGGGCCTCCACCATATCCTCTGTTAATGCTCTTGTCTGTTTGCTGGAGAACAGCAGCGTCCTCCTCCTCCTCCTCCTCCTCCTCCTCCTCCTCCTCCCTCGTGTCCCTCTGCTGCTCACCTAAAAAAACACTGGCGCTCCCTCCCCCTATCGATATCTGTGTATTTATGTCCTGGGGAGCCGGGGCCAGTGGTGGATATTAAATGTCTGCCCTGATTAATCATCTGCGACCATCTGAGCGAGCGGCAGAATGCTCCTTGGCACTTTTATTGGTGCCAATCGACTGAAGATAGAATTGATGTGTTTCAGAGTGGAGCAATTATGACAATCACAGAGTCCTCAGGGACATGAGATCACGACCGTCCAGTGTCGGAGGCGTCGGAGGACTCATCTGTCTTCTGCGAGCTAATTGTTTTATCGAGATGAGCCTCGGAGCGAACGGGCTCAGGACGTTGAGTAATTATCCCAAACTGAGCGATTAATAGAAGAAGAAAACAATGACCTCATCCTTTCGCTTCACATCATAATAAACTCTTTGTTTTAATTGGGGAAATGATCACGAGAAGCTTTCTGGTGCCGAACCGACAGAAACCAAAGGAAAGTTTCCACCGAGCTGCAGCCGGGCGGCGAGTCTCTTTCTGCAGGAGCCGTGGTTCCACGCTTGATTCCCAGACGAGCTCGTGAGCTGAAATGTTTGACTTTCAAATGAAAACCCCTTCATTGTGCAGAGGCCACTCACAAACCCCATATGGAATTTTGAGAGATGAGTCAAGCTGTGACTGATAGGACTGGTCCTACCTGTTTATACACTGTTTATACCACTGCAGCTCGTGTGTGCAGCGTCTTTGTATTTTCCCACTGCCGCGTCCAAAACTCTCACACGCACTGCAGCTCTCCTATAGTTCTAACCTACTTCCCGGCAAAGGTTCAATCACACAAGAAAAACCAAAACATTTTCCAAACAGCAGCTCAAAAGTGCAGAAATCATTCATTGCAGCTTATTTGTTTCTATACCCGACAGAGATATGTGACATTCTGTCCCACTGTAAACAATCCAGCGGTCTGTATACGTCCAGGATCCAGTCTGGTAAAACACTTTGCAACAAGGCCGGTCTGGATTTGCTGTTAGCCGCTGCCCGTTTACCGTTTCCGGCTCTGGGGAAATGTTTTGCTCACTGGTGACATGATACGAACAAATACAAAGAGGTCAGGTTGTAAAACGTCTCAAATACCTGCGGACTGACCGTGAGGAAAGAGAAAAACCTAAAGAATAAGTGAGCAGGGCCGTGTGCACTGGGAGGGAGGGGCTGTGATAAAGGGATGTTCAAGCCCACATGTTCATTGGGCTCTAATCATACACGGCATAGGAAATAGGTGCGGTGAGGAGATTCCTTAAAAGACAGGAATGGATTTTCCCTCTTTTTAAAAGGACGTTTCTTAAAAATCTGCACAAAAAGGGTGTGTTGTTTTCTTCAGGAATCATGAAAGGACGCTTAAATTCACATCAGGTATTTTAAATGACACAAGCTTTGAAGAGGTTTCCATGGGGAGAAGGGGTGTGTGGGTGGGTGGTGGTGGGGGGGGGGGGGGGGGGGTCTTGCATAACTCATCCTTCTGTTTGAATCCAAAAAAATCTGCCGAGATGTTTTTCTGCCCTCGGGCGATGCAACTTTAAACACACACTGCGTTCTCAGGTGTCAGCAAGTGATGTGGAGCCCACAGATCGTGAACTCAGAGCTCGGTGTGAAAACGAGCTGACAGCAGAATCAGGAGAAAGTCAACTGACAGTCAAATAAAGAGCCGCCGTTGAGAGACGTGGATTCGGGGGGGGGGGGGGGTCACCGAAATGTGACGGCACAGACGAAATCAATTATGACGCCGTTCTCTGTGATTCCTGTGACTTCTGGTTTACTTGGTTTCGGATGAGTGACCGCTCTGGACGCTCCGGACGACTGACGCTCACGTGTTCTTTCTCTCCGCAGAGTTTCAATGCTCCTCCGTGTTCTAAGATGAAGTTATGGAAAGGTGCTACTTTTGCCTTCATGCTCTGTGGCGCAGCCCTGTCCATCCTCCTCGTTAGAAACATGGCCGCCGTCGGACAGTTCAGACCCAAGACAAAGTATCCACACACGTCCTCATCCTCCTCGAGAGCGTCTTCATCGTCAGGATCGACGCCCAGAACCTCGCTGCCACCGGCGGTGTTGTCCCGGCAGATGGGCGGATCCCATCGGAGAACCCGCTCGGCGGACAACGTGAACTCTCTCCTCACTGATTGTAAGATAAACACTTTTTTCCTGTTTACTTCCTGTTCCTGTCCAGGTGTCGTGTGAAGAGGTCTCCGGGGTTCAGGCCCAACACTCAGAACCTGACTGTTTGGTTTAGAGAACTGGTTTTAATGTCATTTACTGTGACCTGCTGTCAATTACATTCTGCAGGTGTCTTGTTCTGATGATGATGATGATAATACATCAAAAGTTCATCACAAGCTCCGATAATGATCTCGATAAACATTTTGTTCCTTGAACCTTTTTGCCAACGACAACATGTTTTATCTGTGAATCATCTGAACCTTGACTTTCTTGAGAACTTTATCCACAGAAAATCAGATACACCGCTCGTCACCTGTCCATAATGGTCGACTTATCTCCTCTTTCAGTTACCATGATGTTCCAGAGCTTCACCGAGGGCGAGCTCCAGCATGTGGTTGGCAGCTTGCTCGACCGGAAGAGAAGGAAGAGCTGGCGTCTGGGCGACAGCCAGGCCCGCAGGACTAAGAGAGCGCGGCGGCCGAAGCCCTGCTCCGTGAGGGAGCTGGAGATGACCGTGAGCGAACTGGGTCTCGGCTACGACAGCGACGAGACGGTGCTGCTGCGCTACTGCAGCGGCAAGTGCTTGGCCCACCGGCACAACTACGACATTACCATGGAGCACATGATGCGGACGGGCTTCAGGAAGAAGGGCCGCAAGGACAAGGTCGGCAACGGGCCCTGCTGCCGGCCGACGGCGTTCGAAAACGACTTTTCCTTCCTGGACAACAACAGCCGCTACCACACGATACACAACGTGTCGGCGAAGAACTGCGGCTGCGTATGACCCCAGAGAAACGGACGTGTTGTTTCTTCATGCTGCTCTCGGCCTCGGGTGGATGAGTTAAACAGGGATGCTGTTAAAAGACAAACGCAGAAATCTTTGGAATATAAACTCAAGGAGAAGAGGAGAAGAAGGGAATATGTACTTGGCTGCTGCACGGCGGCCATGACAGACAGACAGACTTTGAATGCGTCTGTCACCACAACTCGGGACGTTTGTGTGGATTCCAATGTAAAACCAAAACAAGACAGAACATGACAACGTTTTTTATCATCTTTTCTATCTGTGTAGTAACACTGTGTACTGTGGTCTGACAACAACATAGCAGCATTTCAGTGAATCACCTTTCAGGCAAAAGAAAGGGCTCAAATGTCAACAGACAAACAAAACAAACAAGCAAACAAGCAAACAAGCAAACAAAGATACATTGAAAGCATCAAGGTTTTCTTTAAGTTCTGTGCGGGACAGTTTGCTCCGTTGACCTAATTATAGCTTCTCGTGATAAGCTATATTGACACAGGGCACGACTGTGTTTGTTGCATCCCTGTTACTGATTGCAGTGTTATTACACAGGTATAAGAAGAAGTGTTATTGATGATGAAAGAAAATACTTTTTTCTATAGCTCAAGGTTTGATACCCACTTTTAATAAATGTTTTGTATATCGATGATTTGTAGATTAACAGCGAGGACCTGCGTCACAACACACACGTGAACAATATGAACATTGCTACCATTTGCTCTTCATAGTAAATCACAAGTCCTTTTTTTATTTTTTATTTTTAAATAACCCAGTATTACAATTACCCATAATCCCCTAGAATTGCCAAAACACACCAAGTCAATTTCAACGAGCATAATTCATTCACAAACTTAAATCACAGACCGTTTATAAAGATGGACGACGAGAAAACTGCCCACAAGGGACACCAAGCGTTCTTGATCGCCCTCTGGTGGCTGGCTGCGGTACACAGCATCAACCCTGCTTCCTCCGTTTTGAGGCTGCTGCCCACTAGAGGATATTCAGACAATTATCTGCCCAAATAATCCTCACGTGTTGGAAGTTCATAAAATAATCTCAATACAACCGATTGAATAAGAGCCTCCCGATCTGGAATCATAAATATCCAAATCGTAGCAATAGCATGGAAACTCCCGAATTAGTTGATATTTCCGATAATCGGCCCCGACAGAAGCCAGTAATAGCCAATGAGAGCAAGCTGACTGGGAAGCGTCACCAACCAGATGCTGCAACTAAAAACAACAACAAATTATTGGGCACAATTTAACTTTTACATAAAAGTTTGGGTAAGCTTGATTCATAGCTTACAAAAACATTTATGTAAAAGTTAAATCATTTTTTTCTCAAAGATTGTTTCTGTTGTTTTCGGTGCCATGTGTCACACTGATATTCGTTCTCCAATAAATTTGGTTTTCAATTAGTTATGAGAGGCTATGAAAACAAACCGTCAGCTAGCGATTGGTCAGGACTCGACGTTTTAAAAAACAAGATGGCGTCACCACTGTAACTTCATCTTTGCCCAACGGGAGGAGGCGGAGACCTGTCGTCCATCTTTATAAACAGTTTATGACTAATTCATCTATCGTGACATCTCGCGTGTTAACACCTCTGTGATCGTCTCTGGTTGTAACTTGTGAATGTTTACACAGAGTTTCTGTAAAGTCTCACGTGTGAAAGAGGAGAACGCTCTTTTGTGTTTCTCTTGCTGACAGTAAACTATGAAGTCGAGACGTGATCTGAAATGTGTTGGCGCCGCTAATCCCCCCCCCCCCCCCCCCGTAGCCTGCTGTGATCAGAGCAGCCTTCTATTGGCCAATCGAATGCCTCCTTGTTGTTTTGCCTCGTAGACTTTTAGCGGGAAACTAAGCTGTTGAAATTAATTATGAAGCATTTTTTTCACCTTCAATCATTATTTGGTTTGAACCCGTTGCAACTGTTTGCCTGAAGTACGATAAATTATATTGTTCTGTTTTTTTTCCTGAGGAGGTGCAGTGCAGGGCGCGGATGCGGTGCATCTTTATTGTAGTTTATATTGTATTTATTTGGGACGTAAATTATGGTTTTTGCATATTTATTTAGATTACCACACAGAAGAGGGACAGCTTATTATCATTAAGCAACTGTGCCAAAAAATGTTTTATCTAACATTCTATATTGACTGCTGAATAAACGTTATTTCAGAGGTATGACAGTGATCATTTCTCCCAAACTATTGATCTTTGGGTGTCAGATATTCTGTACTCAGACTGTATTTAAAATAAATAAAGAAATACGTATTAATAAAAATGTTATCATGCAACATCCTGTTAATAAAGAAGTGAACGCTGTGAGGAAGTGTGAGGATCACAGCAGCAGGAGGATGAACTGATGAATAAAAACACAAGTTACACCTTTTGTCCTGAATCTCCACCGTCATTGTACCGAGTTGCGTGTTCCTCCATTGACATGAAAACAGCCACTGAAGTTTATTTAGAGTCAATACCACATAGCACACGACACTGTCCAGAAATACTCACTGGATTAATCCGCAGCAGAAAATAGTCCCAGACAAATGACCCATTTAGTCTATTTTGACAAGCTTTTGCAAAAAAAAAAAAAAAAAATACCCAAAGAAACCACTGAGCGTCTTTTTGTGAATGAAACCAGCCCCCGCCCTAGTTTCTTCCTTTTCTAGATTTTAATCTTCAGAAGGAACTAATAGGATTTGGGTGGAGTGCCAGAGGATCTTCAGAAATCCAATTAGTTTCTAATGAGATCTAAAAAATTTGATTAGATTTCAACAGGTTTCGGTTTAGATTTGACGAATTGCGATGAAATGTGACAAATTGTTGGTTTTGATTTTAAGATATTTCAATGAAATTTAAAACCCTAATGAGATACACTCCTGATCAAAATCTTAAGACCAGTTAAAAAATTGCATGAATTTGCATTTTGCACTGTTGGATCTTAGGAAGGTTCTAAGTAGAGATTCAAAATGCAAAAAGAAGAAATGGGAACAAGAGCCCAAAAGTTGTGAGCAGGCAATTTATTGAAAACAACAATTTAACTGAAGTAGGCTGTTCATCAGCTGATCAAAAGTTTAAGACCACAGCTAAAAAAAAAAAAAAAACCTCCTAAAACAGAAATTAAAGTGTCAAAAACTGACTCAGTAATGAGTAGCTCCACCATTATTGTTGATCACTTCAAAAATTCGTTTTGGCATGCTTGATGCAAGTGTTTCCAAAAGGCTAGTGCGAATGTTGCACCAAGTGGTGAAGATGGCTTCACGAAGGGCATCCACTGTCTGGACCTGAAGTCCATTTTTGTAAACTTCCCTTGCCATCCATCCCCAAATGTTCTCAATTGGATTAAAATCAGGGGAACACGCAGGATGGTCCAAAAGAGTGATGTTATTCTCCTGGAAAAAAGTCTTGGTCAGACGGGCATTGTGAATTGGATCGTTGTCCTGCTGAAGAACCCAGTCGTTACCACACAGACGAGGGCCCTCAGTCCTGAGGGATGCCCGCTGCAACATCTCCACATAGCCAGCTGCTGTTTGACGCCCCTGCACAACCTGGAGCTCCATTGTTCCATTGAAGGAAAAAGCACCCCAGATCATGATGGCGCCCCCTCCACTGTGCCGCGTAGAAAACATCTCAGGTGGCATCTCCTTGTCATGCCAGTAACGTTGGAAGCCATCAGGACCATCAAGGTTACATTTTTTCTCGTCAGAGAATAAAACTTTCTTCCACCTTTGAATGTCCCATGTTTGGTGCTCCCTTGCAAAGTCTAAACGGGCAGTTTTGTGGCGTTGAAGGAGACGTGGCCTTTGAAGACGTTTCTTGTTTTTGAAGCCCTTCCTTCGCAGATGCCGTCTGATGGTTATTGGGCTGCAGTCAGCACCAGTAATGGCCTTAATCTGGGACGAGGATCGTCCCGTGTCTTCACGGACAGCCATTCGGATCCTCCGGCTCAGCGCCGGTGAGATTTTTTTGGGTCTACCACTTGATTTTTTTGTTCCATAACCCTGAGGATCTTTTAAGAAATGCTAAATGACTGTCTTACTGCGTCCAACCTCAGCAGCGATGGCACGTTGTGAGAGGCCTTGTTTATGCAGTTCAACAATCCTACCACGCTCAAAGACGGTGAGCTTTTTTGCCTTTGCCATCAAGAGATCTTCACAGTGTGATTACTTGACAGGAAATGACATGGAATCCAAATTTTTGCACAGATTTTGGCTTTTAAAGGCTTTGGTCTTAAACTTTTGATCAGCTGATGAACAGGCTATTTGAGTTAAATTGTTGTTTTCAATAAATTGCCTGCTCAGAACTTTTGGTCTCTTGTTCCCATTTCTTCTTTTTGCATTTTGAAGCTCTACTTAGAACCTTCCTAAGATCCAACAGTGCAAAATGCAAATTCATGCAATTTTTTAACTGGTCTCAAGATTTTGATCAGGAGTGTATTTAAATAGTGACTTTAGATTTGAAGGGTTTTCGTATCGATTTTAAGAGTTTGTAGTTTAGATTTAAGAAATTTAGAGTTAGATTATCAGTTTCAGGTTGTGATTTTAAGAAATTCTTTAGATCTCAGAATTGTTAACTAGAATTGAAAACATTCTAATAATTTTCCACTGGATTGGCAGTTTTTGGCTTAAATTTGAAATATTTTTGATAAAAATTTTGAGATTATAGAGTTTTTGAAGAGTATGCAAGAACTTGGTATCAGGGTAATAACTGACCAAGTATGTTCTGTGTGTCGATGCTGATTCCCTATTGGAAGTTCGATTTGAGGTTTCTTTGTTTAAGGTTTATTATGAACTTCTAGCTGAGCTTTTCCAAAGTGTCATGGAGACCTGGATTTAAATGTAATTGCTCTGATGCCGTGAGCATCACAAACGAAATAGTTTTGGGTTGAGGCAACAATTTCCCAGAAAGAAACATCGAAACCTGTAATTCTGCAGGAACAATCAGGAGGTAAGTGACATTTCTTACCCCCAACAATCAAGTTATGTTTTCTCCCGTCTGTATTTTCTTTCTCTGCAGGATTATGCAGAAACTCGTGAACAGATTTTCATGAAACTTGGTGGGAGGATGGGACGTGGGCCAAGAAAGAATGCATTAAATTTTGGCGCAGGTGAGGGGAGTATTGGGCCTTGGCAGAGGCTCGAGCTCCACTGAGTGCCGGTCTAGTTTTAACATGATTTTTATAAATGCAGCCACAGACACAACTGACATGAGACTGGGAGGAAATTATACGAAAGAATGAAAATTAGCACGAGCATATAATTACACAGGACGGTCAGATGTGTTCTTCAACTCACAGAAGTCTCCGCCGAGGCTAAACGCAGCAAAGCGAAAACAATCACATGCACAGGACATCGTGTATTTTGACTGAGGGGCACAGCTGTGGGGGTTTCGCCAGGTACAACTCTCTATAGGTCTGATCCACTGCAGACATTTAAACGTGTCATGGCAGGTAAAGCATACGTGTAATTGATATCATTAATTGTATCTGCATTCCTTTCATGTGAGTCAGGCTCAGGTTGTTGTGCCGCTGACTCACACCGACACACCGACACGCTACAAACCCATCATTGATTTAATTAGTTACACCTGGAACAGTCAACGCGTTTGTCCGGAAAAGGGGTCTGTTGCTGTGTTGAAATGCACTCTGGGATATCACTAAGAGGTGGGGGGGGGGGCGGGTTCGTTGGTAATGTGCTCCAATCAGAGGAAATCTAATGACAGCACTTCAAGACATTCCCCGCAGTTTAATAATATATATATATATATATATATATAACAGAGTGTGAGTATCCGAGCAGGAATTTGGCTTTGACTTAAAGGCAAAATAAAACATGCAAAACTCGAGTCTGAGTGTTTTCATGTGACAGCAGCAATACATCTGTCCTACACTGTGTGTTCTGGGAATAAATCATGTGGAGGTAACTCAAGAGCACTATTTATTTGAGCTATATGCCGCCCTGCAGATGCCAGTCCCGACTTGGAGACGTGGGTAAAAGGGTTCGCTTCCCTCTCGGCCCACCCCTGCAAAGAATCCGCTCACTTTGCTGCACTGCAGATGTAAATTATCTGGGATTTAATGTGTTATCGCAATATTTCAACCTCCCGGGTAGCAGGAGAAGCCTCCTCCTGAGGTGCACAGGCGAGGAGATGAAGAGCCTGTTACGCCCCGCAGACACGAATCCCAACAAAACAAGACAACCGCCACCTTGGAGTTTATACGGTGGCTGCAGGCGTTTGGCGGCAGCACGGGAGTTATCTGAGTTTAGAGATCAGAGACAGGTCACACAGAACGACGTGGCAGCGGCTCGGTCCTGTTAAACTGCTGTGTATTTGTGAGTGAAAACATAATCCTCTCCCTTTGGCGTTTATTTGGCCAAGTGGAGCACATGTTTGAATGTGACTGTGATGTAACTGTATTTATTGCAGCTGCGGGAGGAGAAATGATTTCAACACTCTGCGTTCGGAGCAATTGAAAATCTGATAAATGGAGAATTTCCTCTTGAAATTAAACTTTCACACCAGTGACCAGGGGGAATAGAAAAACCTGGACAGCATTCCTCCAGCAGGTTTTATTTACATTGTTTTCTATGTGTAATTTCCTTCCATCTCAAAGCGCCCAAAATATGCTTTAAAATGTTTATAGCTGCCTTAAAGTGGAACTACTTCGTCTGGGATGTAAACAGACATTTCCGCTACTTGCCACTGTGGTAAATGTTCTTCAAGCAGAATGTCCCCAGAGGCTCGGCTGAGATCCAGGGGACGTTCGGGGATAGAAGAAAGTACGATCAAAAGAAACACATGTAAGAAAATACAGCGTAATAACACATGGCAGCCATTTGATCACAAAGTATGATTCATCCCCAGGAATCTGAGGCATTCTGTGGTTTGACATTTAGAAAAAACAAAAAATAAATCATTACAGTTATTTGTTGTTCCTGACGTTCTTTTCACTGGGTGATAATAGAAGGTGAGACCTCTGGCCAGCGGGGGTTTACAAGGTCCAAATTGAAGGAGGTGACACTCTTTGCCTCCGGAGGACTTCACGTCAACAGGGTGAACCCCCCACGCCAGCAACACCCAGTGAACCCCCTTCGCCCATTAGCGTCCCAGTTGGGTTCTCCGTTGTTTTACGTGAGGATTCCTGGATAATCTTCCTTCGTCTTGTAAACCGAGCTGTCGGGGGGGGAAAAAGCACATTCTGGGCAAAATTAATGATTATTTGTGTTTGCGGGGTTTAATAGGAAACCCCCTCGATATATCCGTGTCAACATCCTAGCGTGTTGGAGGATAACAGAGTTAGTGTATACAGGACATCTGTTGTTGGTAACAGCGCTGACAAGATCTACAATAAACATGCCAAACTTTTCAAAACCCCCCTCCCATGTCCAGCTGCAGCTCGCTGCCTCAGCTCGAGACGTCTTCGGAGAAAGATGGCGGGGACGGAGGATGCAGCGGTGACTCAGGAGGACTCGAACAACGGCAGCGAGCAGGTGGCTCTCGTCCTCCTGAGCAGCTCGGGACTCCCCAGAGATTCATTCACACAATGCATTTAGGCCGTTTCCCCCCCCCCCCCCCAGACATGATTACATTAAAACATTGGGGCGTGACCCTTTAACTCGAGTAGAAGAATCTACTGTAAAACATAAGGTTGTGGAAACATTGTTTAAAAGTGGAGATGTGCACAGGTCACAGAAACGTACTTGTTGACTTCTCATGTTCATTTATGTCACAAATTCATATTTAATACATTTATACCTAGATAGAAATTTATAATTCACCTAAATTATATGATAGTTCATAGAGACGGCGGCATGGTGTACTGTCGCCTCCCAGCGGGAAGGTTCCCAGTTCGAATCCCATATCGTCCAGCGTGGAGTTCTAACTGACTGGATTTGGGATGAGGTTGATCGCAGACTGTGATTTGACGTAGATGAGGCATGAACGTGAGTGCGCTGGCCCCTGTGATTCGCTGGTGACCCGTCCAGACGACACCACCTCTCGCCCAATTGGCTCCAGCTGCCGCACGCGACCCTCCAGGAATCAGTGGTGCAGTTAATGAATGGACGCTAAGAGAGGAACTGTTCAATCTACAGCTCCGCTCATAATGGGCGACTGTCATGTGAGACATGTGAACAGGGTGAATTTATCGTCTGTCGGGGTCCAGATGCTGCTGCAGCTCAGATCTCCGACTGGCCGCTCTCAGTTCGAGGCCGCGGTGGTAGAGGAGCAAAAGCTGCTTGACTTGGCAGCTTCGTCTCTAAATAGATCTCATAAGAAACCGTCTCTGCTGCTGCAAAAGAATGACGGTCATTCTGTGAGCGCGGCTGAACAGAGGATCCACTGTCCTCTGGTTTTCACGTCCTTTGGTCGAGTTCCTGCAAACAGTCCCACTTGGTTCCTCTTGCTTGGGAGATGCAGCTGATAAGCCCGTGTTCTGAAGAGTGGTTGGACCATTAGCAGACGGGTGCATTTTTGAGCAATCAGAAATCAGCGTGTTATTGATGCCACACAGAGATATACGTCAGGCCTCAGTAGGGAAGCTGACGGTTATCTCTGCCTCAGGATTCTTCTTCCACTTCCTCTCTTTGCACTTTGACACCTTTACACTCCGGTTTAAAAATACTTCTAATTCCAGTCAGATATGTATTTAAACAAAGAAAAAGGACTGGTCATTGCCGGATGTTTTTGCTTGTGCGTTGGTGGGTGTGTGTGTGTGTTGTTGGGTGTGTGAGTGTGTGAGTGTTGCAGGGGCTTTGGGGCGGGGCTGGGATGGGGAGTGGCAGGATTTGATGGTTGGATCAGAGGGAGGAGTGGAGCAAGGTGAAGCAATGACACGGGGTAATGATTAAATATAATAAACAAATGGAATACTACACAAAACGGAATCACGCATGTTACCTCAGCCAAGGAGGTTATGTTTTCACCCCCGTCGGTTGTTTGTAAACTGGATTATGCAAAAATCACTTTCTTTAACAATGCAGGACAAAGGGCGTTTTTCAAACTTTTCACCGTCTTTCTTCAGGAGTGATTAATGGATCTTAATTCAAACAAACATGTATAGCACCGAGTGTTTGGAATCTGGTGCAGCTTGATGGAATCTCAGGGGACTGTTGGGCCTCGGTGGAGATATGTGCTGAAGTGAGATTTCTAGTATTTGAACTATATCCATTTGTTCGTCAGTGTTGGTGAGATATTCACCGAATATAGCTGAATATTGGGAACATTACACATTTAATCAACTTACTTTTTGCAAAAATGAAAATTTAGAGATAGTTGATGCGAATAGCCGCAGAAAGTTAAATGGAAAAGGGAAGATAAGAGAAAGCCTTTTGTAACTGAATTTAACATACAAATAATACATATTTGACTATATTCAAAACCATGCAGGTCTTGATTTCTAGATAAGATTAATTAAAACAAGATGTCTGCTCACTGTTCTATTTTTAAATACTGGCACACGTTTGCAGAACTTACATATTTTACATTTTTGGCACCTCAGCCAAGTCATCTTCTCACGAGATGATCATTTTAAGACTCTCTAGGATTTTCAGGACACTCTGCTGTTATTACACATTTATTATTCTCACATGTGTGAAGGACGATGAGGAGGCTGGAAGTTTTGCTGAGTTGTGATTTCAACATCAGTGTTCATAAAATCTCAGGCTGATCTAAAATCCATAATCAATCCTCCAGTATTAGAAAGTTCTAGCGTCTGTTTGATATTTGAGACACGGCAGCTTTTTCACATAGCAGCTCCCCCTTGTGGAATTAAACGAGAATGGAAAAAATAGGGTGTAAGCTATAAACAAATGAACACAGATGACAAATTAAAGATGAATGATAAATAAACAGAATATATATATATATCGCACACACTGTATATGGGGTGTTTCTAGCGTCTGACTCAGATAATAGTGTGGAACCATATCTGACTATTGAGTAATGTATTTATTTACGTTACGTGAAGACTTTTTAACTCAAATCCACGTCATGCTGCTCGTGCATTCCGGGTAGTGATCGCACTTTATTTGTCCAACATTTCCATCCTGGAGGAGGAGGATGCTTCTCGTAAATTCCTCACAGCCGACAGTCGTGTGCAGTGATTCTCATTTTCCCATCCCTCTCAGGACGGACTCGATTCCTTGTAAGGAAACAAGTGACACAAATAAAGAATTCTTTATGGGATCATATAAATGTTGCTCTAGTTTTGATGGTGTTTTCTCTTTTATGTGGCCCCTGTTGTTTTCCCAGGCTGCTCGGAGAGAAGAATACTGTATAATATAGCTGTGATATATATTTTCCTCACTTCATTGTGACACAACACATCCACTCCCTCTGCTCCTTCTGAGCATCCCACATATTCTCGTACTTTCATCACAGTCTTTTATCAGCTTCTCCTTCTGAAGCTAATCCCCTCTGACATGGTCTTCTCAAAGCGTCGCCAAACCCTTTGCAACTTGACTAAAGCGGCATGACTCATTTACGGATGGGCCTATTGTAAACATGCTCCAGCTCACGGGTGATAACAGATCTTGAGAAATGTGGCATCCGCGGCTGTAATTTGAATTTCTCGCTCCCTTTTAACTCCGTGTGAGTTATAGCACTGAGCCAACTGTGCAAAGAAGAGCGATGAGTGGACGGTTAGCAGGTGGGATTCGTCCTCGGCGCAGAAGGAATTCTTAAAAGAGGCTGTTTGCGTAATGACACCAGGGATAAAGCTCTGGCCTTTTACATGTTTAACAATGTATATGAGCTGCTTCTCATTCTGACATCACGACGGGTCACGACCTGAAGTCGACTGAAATTCAGGAGCCGCTGCAGCACAGACGTATCATCTTACAACAACTTCCACCTGGTCTGAAGTCATGCATCTCCACGCTGCGTCATTTGCATTTAATGGGCAGAGATCTGAATATTCATTGGATCTAAAAACCTTACAAATGAACTCCCTGCAGGGATGAAGGAGGACGTCTCATTCAGAGCAGCATCAACATTAAATAAGAGACAAGAGCCTTTCACAGACATATCAGCAATTGTTTGTTTGCTGATTTACATCGATAGGAACACTTTTTTACAGAATCAACTAGAACTTGTGAAATCATATTTAAATGGACTAGATCCAGATTTTTAGGAGGGATCTGCACCAAATTGCACAAACCCATGAACATCAATCTACTACATATTTCTGCTTTGATATTATTCTGTGAGAAATCCACGAAAATGTGGCAAAACATCTTATCTCACAAAAAAAACATCCTAGAACAAAGCCCCTGATCCAGATCTGCTTCAAAACCTCTTTCTTCTGCCAAGCTTTGTGATAATCAGTCCAGTGGTTTTGCGTAATCCTGCAAACACACAGACACACACAGACACACACAGACACACACAGAGAAAAAAGAAACAGACAAAAACACTGGAGAACAGGAGTTTGTGTTTACTTTCCACATAAGTATATGTTCATTATCTTAGTTAAAGGTCTATATATTTTTTATTGAATTAGTGTTTTCTTCTTTTTCTATCTTTAACATTATTTATGATAAAGTTTATGATTAAGTTTATCATTGCAACGTTGACCACACTTTAAAGGTTCAGTGTGTAGAATTTAGTGACATCTAGTGGTGACATAGCATGTTGCAGCTGAACACCCCCTCACCTCACCCTCCCCTTCCAAACATGAAAGAGAACCTGAGGAAACCATCAGTGGTGATAAAAAAACTCAAAAGCTATTAAGTTTGTCCAGTTTGGGCTACTGTAAAAAAAAAAAAGGCAGCCTCCATAGTGCGTCCCTATGCAAATATACAGTATTTAAATATAAGGGCCAATCCTAGGGTCAAGAAAACAACAACTCAAACAATTTAGATGAAACACACAAGTGAAAACATCAATAGGATTATTTTATGTTAAATTTCAACTAAAATATTCCTTTAGCTGAAATCGTACACACTTTAAGTGCCTTCAGATAGAGTATTAAATTGAGCTCTGGGGGGGGGGGGGGGTTGACTGTTGTTGTGCTGTGATCTAAATGCTTACATCATCGTGCTAACATGTTCATTGTGGCAGCTCTAATACAAACACTACTTTTCTTATTGCCACATTCAGTAGCTGGGGCTGTGAGTGTTTTTAGTTCTGCAGATATTTGGTCAGTAGCAAAAGAAATGGAAAGATAACGTTATCGAGCTCTTGGCAGCACGAGGTGACAAATCAGAGGATCAGTTATTCTGAGCGTCCGTGTCGTCCAAACAGACCTTCAGCTGTACGTCCTGCAGATTCTCTCCAAACCACAACTGTGAACCTCTCGGTGAGGAAAGCTGGTGATTTAGGGAAGAAGTTTTCACCAGTGAAGTGACCTGTGTTTAGTCCCGTGGTCATGTGGTCGTATATATATATTTATGCGCGTCCACACTGAAGTCCTGACATCTGCTCCCAGGTAGCCACTGCTGCATTTTCAAGGGGTTATAAAATTGTGTTTTCATTCACTATTTATAATCCTTTCATTAGAGCTCAAGAACCACTGCTGTGCATCGTAAAGAATTCGACCATAAAACGCTGCTTATCCTTGAATATGTTTTACACAACACATGGTGATCATGCTGTTACTATGATGATTATTATCCTCACACGACCACCACGCCTAAAGCAAACAATTAAAGGGAAGGCACGATTCAGAAAAAACTGTTATGTTACCATGCAACACGCTGCTGCTGCTGAACAGGTAGGACCAGCCTTCACCATTGAATTAACTCTATATGACAAATGTACCTGTTAAACTCAGAGTGAACCCCACGTGTGACAGACATACTGGCAAACTCTGTACAATTGGGGCTTCTGAAAATATAAATGCGTGGTTTTACTTAAGATAATAAACCCTAATGGAGTCCACTGGTACATTAAGCCGGTGTGCTACCTTAATGAGGCATTAAAGGAAGAAACATTGTCTTACTGAACAACAGCAGCTTATAAAACCAGCTCGTAAAAAAAGGAGGAGTGCCCTGCTCGAGTCAATATAAATAACAGAAGTTACAATCCTCACTCCTTCCCTGCCTGAAGCCAGTGGCCCGAGCAGCAGATCTCTCAATCTACATGCATACATCCTCAGACCGCAGCGCCCCCTAGTGGAGAGCACTCCTCCGGCTCTGCACTCTGCTCTCAGTGGGCCTGTGTTTGTTTATTTTGCTGCAGAGTTCCTTGCGCAACTATTTTTTTCTTTTGAGGAGAGAATGGCCCTAATCCTCATAAATCAACAAAGGCTACGAGAGAGGAGGAGTGGAGGGTTTTTTATTACTCCACAGGCAACTCCATACCATGAATGAGGGAGAAAATGACTTTGATGCTGACATAACACAGAGGAAAACAATGGCTGAAGACTCAATACAAATTATCGTCATAGCCAGTCGCTCGTTAGGAGTGACTTTCATTTAAAAGCCTTAAAATAACAAAAGATCATACAAATGAGGGCATGGAGAGAAATAATTACAGAATAACAAAGGAACATGCTGGGAAAGAGAATTGTATCTGGCGATGATGGGGAACATAATAGCAATATAAAATAAAATAATAAATGTTTATAGCAACAAACTAAGACAAACAATATAAGATCCAGTAATAACTCTAGTGGACATATTTAGACAAATAAGCTTAATAAGCCACCAGGGACAGAACCGATGCTGGAACATATTAGTTTGACTTTTATTATTTGCAACTCTTCAAACAATTAATAAACTACTACATTCTGGTGGTCCCAGCATTTACTGCCTTGTTATTTTTCATATGATCATACATTGAACTTCTTTTAGACTGTCGGTCAGATACATTACGATATTTAGAGATATGATTGTGAATTGGAGGATGTATACGTTTCTTGGGAGTTTTGTATTTTATTTTGTGACTTTCTACAGACAAATGATTTTCAAACATTCTCCAGCAGAGTAAATTATAGTCAATCGTCATATTTTACAATGTAATAACAGTGTACACATGTACTAATGTTGTAATAACTGCTGAGCATTCATGTGATAATGTAATAATAACTACTGAATATTAATTTAGTAATAACTACTGAGTACTAAGGTAATAATGCAGCAGTAACTACTGAAGGCTAATTGAATAATGTAGTAAAGACTGAGTACTGATGTTATCATGTCGTGATAACTGCTGAGCACTCAGATAATTGAGTGGTTTGAATACTGCATACTGAATGAATACTGAGGGTTGTATATTTAATTTAGCTTTTTATATTGTCTATACGGTCCCTTTGCCCCCTTGATTTTTAAAGCACTTTGTAAATATTCTTTTAAAGATCTGCACAAAGTTCACTTGCCTTTTTCTAATGTACTTTCTAAATAAAGTGTTGATTTGAACATTAAGTTTGTGAAATTAGTCAGGTGAGGTTCTTTACCGATACTTATTTTATATATAATCGTGACCAAAGCAGTATTCTGTACTGTATGCAAGTACTTTTCAAAGACATGACATTTTGTGAAACTGAAGGAGAACACATGTGTTGGATTGTACTGCCCCAACATCTGAAGTCAGACTTTGCTTCAACATTTCCATTTCCAGGAGACACTAGAAATCTACTTTCACAGCAAGTCACTCCAGGAAGGCAGATAGGGAGGAGAGGTTTGGGGCAGCGGCAGTTGTTCCTACTTTAAAATGTACAGATTGTGTTGGACTGCTACGATAGATACATGCATCAAATATTCATAACCTTGTGCACACAGTGTTTATAAGCTAGGTTTGGTCAGATTCCTGCTCGGGGCAGTCGGGGCACTGCATTCATCAAACTGTGGGCGAGATCCAACACATACAAAACAGATGAATCACTCATTCCAAGTATTTTCCGTATGTGCAAGGTTAAAATCCGTTATCTTTGGTTTTTACTCCTCATCGAGTGTTTTGATTTACCACAGCTACCTGATGATAAGTGCATCATACTCAGTTAATGTCTCAATCATCAGGATCTCGAGATTGTAATCAAATTTAAATCAGGAAAAGAAAAGTATCACAGATGTCAGTCCAAAATGGTTTATTTTGTAAAGGGGGCAGTTGGAGGAGATGAGAAAACATGGTGCGCTACTAAATGATGATATATTCAAATGTACATGACATTCAAAGGGTATTACATTTTCACTCAATTTTCCACACATGTAGTTAAGTCTTCGTTCCAACATGTTCTCCAAGTGTAAATGGATAAAAAGTTTGTATATTTTCAAAATAAAAAATATAAACACAATAAATTCTCAGAATGTTGAAAAACAGAAGTAACAGTTACATGCAGAATGTAGACTGATGAGTTAATTTTCTTGATCGAAAAAAATCATAAGAAATAAAAAATAAACCCTCGAGGTGAATAACTTGCACATCCTGTCAATTTGGAGAAAATTTTGAGGTGAATCCTTCTTCTGCCCGTTTGTCCTCACATTTCACTCACATTAGCAGAAACCGCATTGTTTCAGTCTTGTATCACTAGAATGTAGGTCAATGGGAAATTTAAGAAACTTCTATTTATCACAACTTGAGTGGTCTTGGCTAGCCATTACAAACAGCACACGTGTTGAGATGCTTCATGAAAATGACGGCCCAAAATAAATTACATTTTCCAAAAACCTAACGCACAGACGGGTCGGGATGGGGGAGGAGGAAGGATGGGACTGGATGTAGGAACAAAAGACTGGATGACTAGTCAAATACACTGTGAATGAAGCTCCTCTGGATGTGTGGTGTCCAGGGGCACGGCTGTAGAGTGAGTAAAAAGGTCCCAAAGTAGAAACTGCAGTCTTAACATGTGCCATACTTTAAAATGTAGAGGAAAACACCCTTACGCTCATCAATATGATGAGCAGAAAAGTCCCAAACCAAAGCTTTGAAGTCTTTATTTTTGCTATAGGGGAGAGGGAAAAAAAATAAAAAAAATACTCGAAAACAAAAATAAAAACACAAAAAACAGGAGAGGGAGGGGGAAAAAAAACGGCTCCAGATATTACGCTGACTGCAGAGAAGATGAACTGCACAAGTTGGGTGAGACACTCCGGCACAGGGGGTTATTTCCTGGAGCTAGACTTCTAATATCCAAAAGTACTGGTCTGGAGGACCCATGTTGGTCAAGGGGTGTCCATGGAGATGCCTACAGCAAAAAAGCTTTAACAGCAGCATCTTGGCAGGCTGTCCACGAGTGACGCTATGTGCTTCCTGCTGCCTGGCTCTCTTCTCCCTCTGAATTACCTGCAGGAAGAGGAGTGACAGCAGGTTGGCAAATGATTTGTCAGCGAGTTGGTCTGGATATGTGTCCCTTCAGCTGGCAGTTCATTATTAGGCAGCTACAGCTAATAAACAATATATCCTTCCTTCATGATGTCCAGTTTGTATTTAAATTGTGTTAAGGCAGCATTGATTCCCCCTAATGAGCACGTTGGAGGATGTAGTTTGTGAGGAGTCTGTTATTTAGCCTTCCTGCCATAATGAATGGGATGGACCAAATAATGGAAACCCTGTCACTGTATAATGCAACATCACCACAGAACTGCAGCCTCCAAAACAGGAAGTTTAATCAGCACCTCTCGAAAACAGCTTAAACACTAAACTGAACTTTAAAACC
Organism: Pleuronectes platessa; assembly: GCF_947347685.1. Taxonomy (NCBI): domain Eukaryota; kingdom Metazoa; phylum Chordata; class Actinopteri; order Pleuronectiformes; family Pleuronectidae; genus Pleuronectes; species Pleuronectes platessa. Next base: position 5,917,462 of record NC_070638.1, read on the forward strand.
TTCAAGAGACTTATTATAGAATAGTTGTATAACACTGCATTCGCTTATGCTAAGTGTTCCTAATAAACTGCCAACTGAGTCCATATCACAACTGCTGTGGCACAAAAAAAAGCAAAAAGGTAACAACAAAATAAACACTGAAAATCAAGACATTACATTTGATTCAAAGCAAACCAGAGAAAATCCAAACACACACTTGAACCAAGACATTAAGATCACGTACTTGTAGCAGGAGCGGAGGCTAGGGCTGAGGCCGAGGCAGAGGCATTGTCATCCTCGTCGCTGTCGTCCTCGTTGGACTGTGGTACATCGGTATCAGGGATGGTTGTTGTCGGTGTCTCAGGCTCCTGCTCCACCCTGCTCTTCAGGGCCAAGATACGGTGATGTAACGCTGCAGCCAGCTGACCTACGTCCTTAGAGCTACCCTAAAGGAGAGGGACACGGGTACAGACAAGTCAGTCTCACTGAAGAAGAAAGACGAACCAACAAGGCCAAGCAACACATCCCTCTTGCTCCTGGAAATAAAGACAATTACAGGATTTGTCCGTTTCACTGGATCTGCAATTCAATGTATTACTAAAATAAAATAAAAAGTCTGTTTGAAATAAAGCCCCCATTCAAATATGGACACGCAAACATTTCGGATAAATGCCATCAATTGTCCGAGCTTAACGATGACGGACATACCGATATTAGGAAGACCTTGACCCCCTGGTCCTCTGTGTCCATGGCAGTGATTCGCACACTCTTCTCGCTGGCTTTGTCCACCTGCATCTGGGGCCAAAGTTTAGTGTTGAGAATCAACCGGAGGCTGCCCTGGGTCCTCATCACTGGAAAAATGGAACCACAGACAGCAGCAATGAATTACAGACGCAATCGGCCACATGATTCACTGTCCTTTCAGTCCATATCATTCTATCTCACTATGACCTCAGTAGCAATAGGTATACAAATAATAGTAATAACTATAAGACTTTAGTGTGGATGTTATAAGTGACTATGTTTTTTGCCCTTTAGCATAAATACAGGAGTAAGAAATGTTACTGACAATGGACTCATAAACTGTGATATAGTAAAACATGCACTAAATAGCTCAATACTTTTTTAAATGAAGCAAAATCTCAACTTTTGTTTTGCTTACTTGATGGAATAAAATGTTTTACATATCATGGTTCATTTACAGTGTGTATAAGTTTGTTGTGATGTCTTGTCTCCACTAAAGGGCTCCCCCTTGTGTTCAATGTCTTGTAATATATATATATATATATATATATATATATATATATATATATATATATATATATATATAGCAATTGTTATGAACTATCTAATCCCAGCTCTTTCTTGCAAACAGACCCAACCAACCAGATAATACATGCATTTAAACACTGATCACCAAACTTTAGTCAAATTCAGCTGTACACAAGTTGTTAAATCCATTCTTTTTCACTTGCAGGTGTGTTTACCTAGACGGGACTGTAGCGAGCCGTCGTCCGTCGATGCCATATCATTGAGCCTCAGCAAACCCCGACCTCGCTCTATCCACGACTGAGCGGTTTTCTCAAAAACATACAACTTACACTGCATCTGTAGAACAAGTGCAGACAAACAAGGACTGTAGCACTTCCTGACACGTGTATTTAGTGCAATGTCATGGATCAAGAGAGCCCACCCTCTACCTGTAAAACATTGCTTTCTGATTCCTCTCCAGTCTTGACGTCGACTTTCTCTAAGACGCACTTCTTGGCTGTGGCTTTGGTGTACGCTGCGGCAGACTCCTCCAAAGACTCCGAGACGCTGTTCACTGCTGAGATGAAAAACGTCAGGGAGATATTAGCATCCTACTCAGAATGTTTGATCCCTTCACTTTTCATCAATTCATAGGCATGTGTGAAGTGTGCTCCTTCTTCCAGGATATTATATTGGGACACAACAACAATACTTTCTGCACAGCTGTGGACGAGACAGTGCTGTAACTGTGAAGGACACGTGGAGGCACTCTATCACTTACACCAGAGCTGCAAAGGCCGCTGCTGATCATTCACAGAAAAGAACCACTTGTCTGTTCCCACATTGACGAATGTCTGAGCAGCAGCAGCTTTGAAATGCTGGATTTCTTTTCATTGTCACTGAACAAAGTGGACAGTCGCTCTCAAGGTCCAAAACTCTATGTACAGCATCGTCTCAGCAAATCAGAGACCCCCCCCCCCCCCCCCCCCCCAAATATAACATACATGAAATATTGGCTGAAATGTATATGTTCATGACTGGTTGAATATAAAACTAAATAAAAACTTCATATTTAAAAACAAACATAAAATTGCACCCTCCATCAAACCAAATCTTGCAGGTTTCTTACATTTGTAATCTGTTATTTCTTCCCTATAAATAAGCAGGAGATATTTGAATTCACTTCACACTCACACAAATGTGACACAATTCTCTGCGGCACCTTATCCCTCTTTAGCAGTAATTTGTCTGCACTGTGAATAAACTGCGAGTCTGATGGGAAAGAAAGGGGACAGTTAAATACCCTCTTTAGTGGGAAAACGTAAATCAATTCAGTCAATGATATCAACACAGAAACCGGCATTAATGTTTAATTGTTGGGATGCATCACTGGTCGTATGCGCATCTCAGATTGAGTATTTACCACAGAAACAGGTCTTTAGGCTGAAATGATCTAACAGACAATTACTAAACTATTCAATATGATGCTGAAATCAAAAGACTTGAAGTAACATTTTTCAATGACTATTGCTGGACGGATTACAACACATGTTGGATGTCTGATAAGCTGCTTGTTTAAACAATGCAAGGTCTTTTTGTGGTTTATGATTGTGTGAAGCCAGGTGTCTAATCAAACACAGAAGCATTGTTTGAGTAATCAGTGCGGTTGTGTTTTTACCCTTCTCTGGGGTGGTTTCCTGTGATGAGGGCTCTGAAGCTGGTGTAGCCAAAACCTCTTTATATTCCTCATTTGCAGACTCACCCTTGGGAGGGCTCTGGAAATACAACAAACCGTGTCACTGGAACTCGTTCAAAGCCGAATAATAAGGCGTGATGCCGATTTTGGGAAAATGCAGAGTGACTATGCAACAGGCGGTTTGGACTCACCAGAACTCTTTCAGACATGTTCTGCCCAAAAACGAATTTTGCTGCATTGTCTGTACTGTTTGTGTCATTTTTTGAACTGGAAAAGGGAAGAAACAAAAAAACAGTAGTGAGTTTATGGAAGTTAATCATAAATGAAGATGAGTTTCTAAAAATACTCAAAGGAGGACACACTCTCATTACCTGGGGGTAGAGACATATTGTAAGAAATAATTAGTGCCCTCTGATTGAGGGTCCAGTGGCAGACCATCCTTTGACTTGCCTTCTGTACTGTTTTCCTCCACCTAGAAAAAACCCGGACATGTTAGATATGGAATCGTGCAAAATCCCAGATGAAAACTCACAAATCTGTATTCAATGCAATCCTGACTCACATGTTGCATAGTAAATCACAAACGGGTGTGAACAGTTGGAAAAAAACTTACTTTTGCTCTGTCTTTAATATTCTGACCAAACACAAAAGATGTTGCTTCATCTGTCTCCTTCATCTCTCTCCCACCTCCATCGCTGTTACCACTTGCTCCATCTTCCTCATTTTCATGTTTCTGAGACAAGAAAAACAAAGCAAAAAAAATAAATCTATTGTCCATTTTCACAGGTGTATTTTAGCACGCGACAGTTTTTCAACCAGTAGCCTCTCCTCACCATTGACTTGCTGGCCGAGTGCTCTGTGTTGTTCAGGAAGAGGGACGGGGGCCCATCTGAGGACTTTTTCACACCATTGGTTCCACAACTGGAATCTTTAACGGACAGAGAAAAAGAAGACTGATCATTTACATCACTGTTTGTTTACCATCCTTAAGGAAATTCATCCTGTGACCCACATGCAAAAAAAACCACACAAGTCATCAGTATTGACAGTTCAAGAATTATCATACTAAGAAGATTTTAATGAGGAGTAAAAGTTTTTAATCAACTAATGCGGGCAGGTGACTCCAAGCTAACTCACTGGACTCTATATGTGATTTAGAGGGTGGTGCCTGGAGAACTGCAGGGCGGAGGACACTGCGTTGTTGCTCCTTGGGTTTCTGACTTGGGACACCTGCAAAAGACAAAACTTGTCTCATACTTTTTTTTTAAAGCACAATAAGATGTTTTAAGGTCTATTAGTTCAAGTCTAGATGTACCTTTTCCACTTGTGAGAGGGGTCATATAAATGAGTGCAAGTCTGGGCTCAGGTTCATGAATTTATTTTCCATTTCAGTAAACTCTGTGTGAGACATGCTTATGAATGAAACTACCAACCTGAACTTGGGGCCTGTCCATGTATGAGAGTTGGTGGCTTTAACCGGAATCCCACCGGCTTCTCCTCTGGCGAGATAGAGCACACGAGGAGACAGACATCAAAAAACAGATTCCAAGAGTTGCACAGAAACACACAAAGGGCACATTCCCTTTGTCTTTGCACTTTCAAAACCACAACAGCAGTTACCACAACAACCCTTGTATAGCCTCAATAGTTGTCAAGCGCTCCGACTCCTGTGCCATAACATGACGGGCTCTAGGGCCTCTGATCTATTTCTACCTCTGTGTATCTCCATCTCAGCAGCTTGATTAGCCTGGCATGACCTGGACTAAACCAGGGCTTAAGTACAAAACCTAAACACTTGTAAAAAAAAAAAGCACTGCAACCCGCTCTCCCTCAACATTTATGAGCTTATCCCCATGTCGAGCAAACATTCATGTTTAATTAAATGTCATATTGTGTTTCCTCAGCCCAGACCTTATTTTCATTTCCCTAGCCAACCCGATTCATAGGACACAGAGGAGCCACACAGTTGTACAATGATTCAAAAATACCCACAACCACATAGCAATCTTCACAAGTCTGTTTTAAATTAAGAAGGCCGATTGCTTGGGAGTGAAATTTAAGAAATCATTATATCTGGTACTTTGCGTTTCTGCCTGCTTTTGGAGTAGTTGTACCAATAATCTGTGTTTCAATTTAATGTGTGCCTATACACATTGTACTTTAATTAATTCACACAATCATAAACAGTCCAACTGCCGTTAGAATTTCTGTATATCTTTCTTTTCCAAATTAATCAGTTTCATCTCGGCTCTCCTTCCTAACAGAAATCTCATCCTGTTCAGAGTAATTCCACCACGGTTGAATTAAAATAGTAATGATGGAAATGCCTCATCATATGACAGTGACTCCAGTCAAATACATGTGATGAACCATAACCAACATGGGGTCAAACAGAACATTATCAGCTGTTACGTGATAAATGTGATTGATTGAGTTTGACCCAAATCACATTCAAAGGACGGCACTGGCATGGAGCTGAGACCCAAACGCGGTCTGTACCAACATCCAATTAAAAATTCAACTGACTGCTGCTAAATTGGAGTCCTGAACCCACTGCTATATGATTTTCTTTTTTTTTATTCTTTAAAAAAAGAGACAGAAATTGAGAGATTTCCCCACCAATTTCAAATAACTTGTAGGGAAACTGTGACTATATGCTCACCAGCAAAAAACACAACTACCTTATAATCCCTGATAAGCCATTCCTCTGACATGTACAGGAGTACTATACACACACTGCAACCAAATACCAGCACATGACATGGAGGAATCTCATAACAACAAACCCTGTGCCTTGACCAATATCCAGGTAAACTTCGCCTCTTTACAATACTGGCATCATAACATGTGGCTGATAAACTCTGACCTTCCTAAACTCACTTGGCAGTTAAGACGAAGTTAATTTAGAACCGCTACAACATTATGTACGGGCATCCTCCTGAGTCACACAAGGTCGTAGTGTTCCCACAGTGAATAAGCTACTTTTTTTTAGGGATGTCCCGATCCGATATTGATATCGGAAATCAGTCCGATATCAGCCAAAAAAGTGAATATCGGATTTTATCGGACTGAATCTAAAAACTCCGATATAAGCGCTCCGATATAAGCTGTCCATTTACCGCTACAGGACTTCTATAATAGGTGACTCTGGTTTGATCACACTCAAACACAGTAGGTGGTAATGCCCCTTAATTAACGTTGGTGCCGGCCGCGGAAGAAGAGCGTCTCTGATCCAGCATGCACAGCCCACGTGATCACAACAACGACAACGTGTGTGCCTGCAGCAAGGTGTAGTGATGTCGGCTGTGTGGAAGTATTTCGCTCAATTGGATAGACCTACAACCAATCAGAGCAACGTAGTATGTGACGTATGCTAAGCAACGCATTGTGAGTTATTTACTAACCCGGGTTCACACCGGACGCTTCAGCGCAGCGCCAAGCCTTAAATAACAGCTGGCTCCCATCCACTCCCATGTTAAAACTTTGTGCCGGTCACACCGGAGGCTGAAGCACCGCGAGGCAGCCTTGGCGCAGCGCGGTGCTTCAGCCTCCGGTGTGACCGGCACAAAGCCGTGCAGCGATCTACTGGATCAACGGGTGATATTATTAGCGCTGCCCGGCGGTTCAGCGTCGCTTCAGTGTCCGTTGTGAACAGCCAAGCGCCGGGGCGATAGGGATTAGCGCGGTGCTCTGGCGTCGCCTCCACGTTCTGTGTTCCTCTTTCAAAATGAATGCGCTGTCGATGTCTTCTAAAACAGACTCAATGGCAGCATCTACACATCTCAGCTCGCCAGCGGCAGGCATGTTTGTTGAAAACGAATTCAACCCGAGGGCACTTTGGTGACGTGGTTGATTACGTCACCGTTGATCATCTGTCAATCATCGTATAAAGCCCGCCCTGACAATCTGATTGGCCCAGTCCGGCCATAATTTTTTCCCAATGGAGCGACCCCAGACCGAACTGCCCGACCAAATCTGTTGTGGGCGGGGCTAAATTCGTCTGGCATCCAGGCTATGACAAACTACCACGGGACAGCAAAAAGGCAATGGCCATAACAGAAAAGATAGCCCAGTTTATTGTGCTTGATGACCAGCCCCTGTCGGTGGTGAGTAATGTCGGGTTTAAACGCTTAATGGAGCACCTCGAACCTCGCTACATTATTCCTATAGTTTTTGTTGTTTTTGTCCCTGCCCACAGTTGTTTCCAACATATGCTGACAGTAGAAAAATAACTGAAGTGAACTTGAATTGTTTGCACTTTAAAATTTAATTTATTCTATTCAATTGTATAATGATGTTGGTAACCAGTGGTTATTTTGCACTTTAAATATAACATTTTGTTTTCATTGGATTTGTTGAGGTAATACTCTTATGTTGAAGGTTAAAATTTATGTAACCAATTGGTTAATAATACATGGGTCAGTTTTTCCTATACCTACTGTTGCTGACTATTGTTTTCTGTTATATCACTACAACATCAGTAACAGTAACATCACTTTATCAAGCCTTTTCTAACATTCCACACAACAAAATAAGGAATAAATATATGTATGATTTGTGCCTATATCGTATCGTATTGATATCGGTATCGGCCAATACTCAAGGCTACAATATCGGTATCGTATCGGAAGTGAAAAAGTTGTATCGGGACATCCCTACTTTTTTTACCAAGTTCAATTTGATCTAATACTGAAAATTAGTTTACCAGGCTAATAAGAATTGATATGATTCTCCTCTCTATGGTTGTTATATTCCACTCTCTATTTGCAACACATGACACTAACGGAGAAAGAAAGGACAGGGGACCAAATTCCTTTCAAACAACCAAATCTCAACCAGACCTTAACACAAGGAATGAGCCTAGTCGACAGATATCCAACTTGACTGTGAATTCTCTAATCTGGAACAGCAAGTTTCCTGAGATAAGAAAACGTATTCAAACTAATACATGCAAAAGGGAACAATTAAGTTAATTTTTTAACCTAACTGCGCTCACTGATCTTCAATATACATTTATTAATGTTTCCATTACCTAGAACTTATTAATACATTTCTCATGATAACATAAAAGATGTCTAATGTTGTGCTTTGACTTGAAACATCCATTTTACCAACGTGACCAATAATAAATCTGCAGGAGTACCAAAGAATTCCTCCTCTGAGGTAACATGCGAGTTAACCAGAGCTGGTTGGATTTGAAAGGGGAACATTGGCAGACAGGGAATACACAAGGGTTATTTGACATCTTATTTGAAACCACTGCCGTTACGACTTTAACCAACAAACATCTTCAAGAATGGCTTTTGGTTTATAATCCATGGACATGTGGCCTTTAACTTGCAAAGAGAAACTAGAAATGATCTAGATGTCTCACCTGGCTCAGAGTCAGAGTTCCCAGTCGGAGACTGGCAGAAACTCGAGGGCATGAATACATTGTTCTTGGGAGCTGCAAAGTAGGACAGGCATTGCACTCAGCATACAAATCATTGTGTACACCACAGGCAATCAAGAAAAAACAAAACAAATGCTCTTGGTTTGGTTGCCATTGGCCCTCACCAGAATGTGGGGGTGGAAACGAAGAGGTCCTTTCCCTTTTCACTGGGGGGCAATAGCTTCCTTCGTCTTTGTCTGAATCTGAAGGCGGTAATAAAATATTAGTTTGAATAAATTCATGAGAAACTATTAGTAAAGACAGTGGCAGTTTGGACATTAGATCATCACCTTCTCCATCCTCTGCACTTGAGCCATCTGCAGATCGCTGAAAGAAAAACGCAATAAGTCGTTTAGTTCTTGTTTGTCCCAAAAGAAGAGTCCTTATCCTTTGAAATCATTAAAAAAGTTTAGAACTCATATAAAAAATAAAAGGTTGAATCCCAACCAGTAACAATGGATAAAGGTGAGAACTTGTATTCATTTTAGCAAGATATGGATGACTGGACGTCAACATACACTTAATCCGCAGTTTACTTGGTACAGAGAGCTTAAATGCAGCCTAATACAGCAGTTATGCCATTTATCCTACGTTTATAAAGGTTAAAATGTGCAGCTTATGTACAAACTGTTGAGGTTTGCATTCAAGTTTATGATCATTTTGGAGGCTGAGTTACACAGAAAGGATTATTTTCAGCCTTTTCATACCAATGACCGGCAAATAACAACAACTCATCACTGTGTAACAAAATTACAATTTAACAGCAACAAAGAAACATATACTGCAAATTAGAATGTCACTATTCAGTAACATTCTTTTCCTGAATGAATCCAGACTTAATGCACTTGTTTAAAATGTGCTCAATCATAACATTGGTTTTCAGTCTTGATAAACACTTGACATTTAGAGAAACTTACCTTCTGTGCTTTTTCTTTTTGGAAAACAAACACAGGAGGCGCTATGGCAGGCTTGTCTGTTAAGAGAAGATGAAGGTTTGTCATCCAGGCACCAAATTGGGTGGGAAGTTATCACATTCATACTGTAGGGTTGAAAAAGTAGTTAAGGCAATCGACTTGTATGGTCTTAACCCCCCCCCCCCTTGAAAGCAGGGACCACATTGATGTTGTTCAGGCCTTTGACGATAATCAGCAATAAAGAAATGCACAGAAATTAAAACATGATGCAAAAAGTCATCCACAACATTCCACATTAGACAGATCATATGACAAGTTAAAATGTTGTTGCTTTAATTTACAGCTTATTGAAGTGTCAGGCTTGTACTGGGCCAAAAAAAGAAACGGTAAAAAGGGAAGCGTGAGAACAATGTGACGAAGGTGGCGGTGGAGATAAAAACAAAACATGACTTGACTTTCCGGAAAGTAATCCCACGCTACCATGCGGTTCTTAGAACAAGTACCAATAAGAAAGAGATCATAGTGTATAGACCTCAACTAAATCCTCCTAAAACACCAAAAACAAGGGGATGAAATGAGAAAATATGAAAGGGCGATATTGTAATAGCCACGTTTTAAAAGAACCATCCAACTTTGTCACTCCACATCGCCAGGGTGCTCTGGTAATCAAATGGGAGAATTGTGTCACACCAATGTTGTGTTGCCCGTGTTGTTGTGCTTATAGCTCCTGTCACAAGCAACAAGGACAACACACAAAACCCAGTGCAGGTGATCAGCTGAACTCACATCAGGCCACTTGATGAATCTCCCTCTCCACAGTGTAACTTCTCTAAAGAGATGTGTGTGTAATCCTGTAACGTTACCAGACAAAGGTTTCCCTCCGTCTGGACTGGGCCTGTGACACCGAGCAGGTGTAGCATCGTTCGGGAGAAATAATCCCAAATACACGACAACACGCAGGCAGCCACGGTAGCGGTGGCAAACCCCTGCCTCTCTGGCACAGCCCCTCATGGCCGAACACTGGCTGTTTGTGTAGGCTACACGTTTAAGGGGCAGAAAAACATGACAATAACGTGTGACCTACATTTCCCTGCTAATCGCCCAGCTTTGTGTTCACCTCCGCCTCTGCGTTGCTCAGCTGTCCTGTTGTAATGGTTGTTAGGAAATGCAGCATGCAACCCTGATGTTCACTTCTGGAACTCGGGCAGCGGGAGACGTTCCCGGCTTATGTTAACCAGCTAGCATCTTGCTACACATCTGAGCCGCTCCAGCAAATAGTCGGCACCGCCGGTTGCTCGCTAACGGGGCAGAGTTGTAGCTTAGCTGGCCGGCTACAGCTAGCTTGCTAATGCGCTCCATCCCGCGTGAGTCATCTCAGCCGGGCAAGGACACCGAGATGCTCACTCGATTCCGCCACACACTTAGCAAATCAACACGATAACAAGTGGAGGGGACCGGGGGAACTTAACAAATGTCCACAAAGAAGTGATCCCACTGAAGCATTAGCTCCGGCTTGACGTTTGTGTTTCTACGCGCCTAAATGAACCCAGACAAAACTAGACTGCATTAACAGACAAGGATGTGAAACTGTAAACGTTTAATAGCAGCTGCAGTTGAGATAACACATTAGCCTCGTTAGCTCCACAATGTTCCACCCGAGGGCCCCCCGTCATGCTTTGATTTAAACCCACAAAAAGATCGCGTAGCTCGCCGCAAATGGCAAAACACACCGCCTATAAATAGCCGGGTGCTAGCATCGGGGAGCTAAGCCCAGCTAGCGGCATGCGACGTTCGAGGGCGTTCCGAAGGCGCTCCAGGAATTACCCGCAGCCGGGCCAGTTAGCATCGTTAGCCCCGCTCGCTACCGCCGTGGTCTTGCAAACGCCGCAGAGCTCGTAATTCCCCGGGACTCGGCGCACAACTCGCCGCCACGCAGCCCCGCTCCGGTGACCGACCACTCGGAAGGTGTGCGGGCTCCGGTCGTAACGCCGCGGCGGCCGTATTGTTTTTCTCTCACTGCCACTCACTCACCTTCGTTTGCCAAGTCCGCCATTTTACTTCGACGCTCAACACACCCACAACCCACCGCGCAGATAACACACACGGGTCCACGCAGGGATGTGTTGTCGGCGGCGGGGCAGCAGCACGTTGGGCCCGTTTCCTGGAGATGGTCCTCGACCCCTGACCGCGTCCGAGACCCTCGACCCACCTCGCAAACACCGCCTGTCGTCGCCCTGGCCCCGCGAGAGTGTTGTTGTTGTTTTTTTATCTAAAGCTTTTTTTTAATGAATTCCAAGAAACTGATCCAAGATCCGCTGCAGCTCGCCAGGACCTCGGAGAAATGTGATGAGCTGCGGCGCGAGGATGACACAGAGTTTTAAAAATAAAGTTATTACATCACGAGGAGTCGCTTGCAACAGACTTTACTGATCTTAAGAGAATAGTTTATCAACTTAGGAGTCTTTTACTGACCCTTTGATGAACTGTTAATCACAGTCTTCCTCAGTATCATCATCATCATTGTCCTTATCTCTGACATCTTTTCTAATTTCTCCAACTCTTATCTTCAGATTGAATTCAATAGGTTCTAAACCTTTGCTTTTGAACTGTTATACAAGGCAAGTTTATTAGCATTAACAGTATCATCTATTACAGTTATGATAACAGTAACAACAACAACAGAAATACATGTGATGAATACATCTCATTTCATATATAAAATGCAGCTCCACTGATTTACAATAAAATCAAAGACATTAGATATAAGGTATAAGATAGATCGAATCAAAAAATATACACATGGTGTCACAAAAAAGGATAAAATGAATTAAAAGCAAGATCCAAGAAATAGATCTTCCGTTGTTCTTACAAGTATCAATGGAATTATAACGATAATGATTATTATGTTCAATAACAGTTATAATAACATCAATAACAACAACTACTACAATAATAATAATGATGATTTTTTTAGACAAATTGACAGGAGGATGACTTGCAGTATGAACATGACATTCTGCATAAAGTGCACAAGAAAAAAGAAACAATATGAGGAATCTCCCATTCAGCAGGAGCTCCTGAGGAATACCAGTCATGTGTGACAGGCATGAGTGGGATTCATAAGAAAAGATGAGTAAATTGTGAAAATAACAAAACACGTTCACTTTTTAATCAATTTCTTTCTTGACACACTTTCTACTGCTCCCTCTTGTTTATGTAGCTCTCCAGTTTCTCCCCTAGAGGTGTCCTTGCACAGGAGGTGAATGTGATCTAAAACAAACAAGGCATAGTTGACATTTCACTGATTCAGATCCCCCCCCCCCCCCCCCCACTCCTCCAGTAATCACCATGTCGAGGTTTCTACACGCGGTGGCGCAGTGCTGCCTCAGAGTGAGAGGGTTAGAATACAGCAGACAGAGAAAGACTCGACATGACAGGGACAAAACAGGCCTGATCGATGAGAGGAAATAGAATCCAATCAAAGAGAACCAACTCATTCTGTAGCAGGTCAGTAATGTTATCTACCAGGCCCACGATGATAAGTCTCAATCGTTGGGGTCAGTCTTAGATGATTAGTCATTTTACTGTCAGTGTCCCAGAAACATGTTGAACTCATTTCCTTCCTCATAAAATATGTACACAGAGTTTTTGGATGTTTTGAAATCTTTTTTTTTAGCACCAGCTTCTCTTTTTTGTGTTGCCTTTGTACCTTTAAACAGCTACTTTCACTTCACTGGGAATCAAACATGATAATTTGTTCCTTTAACTGTGAACACAAAGCAGCATCAAAGTGACTGGACCCTGGATTGGCTCTTGTGCAGAGATCTGGTGACTCTAGGCAGCTTTAAATCCTATTCTAAGTGAACATCTTTTCATTTTGAGCATTAATATCTGACATTTGTGTTTGATCAAACTACTTTCATTTGATTTGTGCTGGGTACAGACTGTGTTGTGCTCTTCTGCTGCTCTGCATGGGTAAATGCCCGTCGTACAGAGAATGTAGGTCAACGCACCTTCCACCAGAGGGCAAATTAACATTTAAATCATGAGATTAACTTTCAGACATCAAGATCGTTATCAGGGTGAGTAAAACATCTCACCCCAAGGTATTTTTAAAACCACTGATTTTCCTTTTACGCTCTATCAACACAACACAACATAAGATAACACTAGGGTGGCCCCTTAGCACATACCTCGACCAAGGCCAGACAGTCTGCACAAAGTTTCACACACTTATGAATATCAAATGTTCCTGATTTCCTGTGTTCACATTAAATCAAGGGGGGCATGTAAAACCGTCTTCTTTGTCCCCCAGTAACCTGAGATAAGCTTCATGAAGTTCAGCACCGGTATGTTGTAAACATCAGACTGGGTTCATAGGGACAAAAACGGTTTAATTCCAACTTTTAATTGTGACAGATGCATATCTTAATTTTTGTAATTTCCAGACCATCTAAAAGCAAAAAAAAAAAAATCTAAATTAACTTCTTATCGTTAGAAAATGGAACTGCAATCATAAGATCATCTTGTTATGACCTTGCGGTAAAGATATTGAATCAGTGATAACAATTGTAGCTTCTCTGTTGAAGAGTAAAAAACCTTTTCTCCTGCTCTGACCTTCTCCCTCAGTCTCATAATGAAACCGGGCTTGGGCAGAATTTACTGAACAAGTACAGCACACAGAAATAAACATGAACTGCCTGTTTGTTTTTTCGGTTCAAATTATGGTGAAGGAAAAGTGAAAAGAGAACATTTCTTAAGAGGCTGTATTGCTCAACAGTGACCCAAAGTTTTCAGAAAGACAATTTTTTGCTTCAGGCAGGACTCAGTTTGCAGACAAGCTGCTGCATGTGTTTCTGCTGTTTGCCACTGAAGGCCCTCATCTGTCAGAAGAGCACGGCTTGTACTTCGAGCTATAACAGTTTTCCTTTCATTTCTTTTTTTTTATGAACCCATCATCACCGTATGATACGTCCAATGTCCACTGTTTATCAGTTACTTACTTTATATCAATTGGTAGCAGGCCAAGGACGTTAATTCCTACTGAACTCTGATTATTATAAAGCTAAATGTTCATTGCACATTTTTTCATGTATAATCCAGGGGAATTTAACTGAAAGCGATATGGGGATAATTATGACGCAGACATTCTTTCTTTTAACCTCAAAACCATCTTCGGTGATATTATTAAATAAAGCTGATCTTATCTTCTGAGCAGTGTCATGTGTGAACACAGCTGCTGGATACTACGCAGAACAGCTGAGTGACGGCTAAATCTGAATGAAAAGCTAATGTATTAGTTTGAAAACTGCCCCCAGGATAGTGCAGAGTAACAGCTAGACAATTAGCAATTTAGCCACAAATAAAAAGTTCAAATTAAAAACTTTAAAACTGATTTTTTTTTGTCAAAGGTGATATGATGCAATGCCAATGTCATAATCAAACCTAACCGAAGCTAACATGATCTAAGCTAACCCAACCTATGCTAACCCAACCCAAACTAACCCAGCCCTGACATAACCTAGCCTAACCTAACCTAAACTAATCTAATCTAATCTAATCTTATCTAATCTTATTTAATCTTATCTAACCTAACCTAACCCTGAACTTAACTAACTATTCCGGTGTACACTAGTCACATCCTATCTACCTTGTGCCTTCTGACTGTATACTATGTTGTGCTCTTATGTCACTTGTTTACTTATATGTTTTCTCTACTTTTATGTTCAAACTGGGGATTAGAAAGAAACAGAATTTAAATCCCTTCTATATCCTGTGCATTTGGCAGAATTGAAAATAAAGTCGACTTTTTCTTCTCATCAATAAAGTACAAAACATTAGAAAGTTTGGAAATTGAATACTTTTGATGATTGCTTCCCTTGTTGACACATGCTGTTTACAAACGTCTGGTTCAAACAGTAGTAAATATTAAATATTCAGGCAGCTCTGTCCTCATGTACACTGGAGTTGTTTTCTACCAGGTGCAAAAGTAATGTTTCTTACACGATGATAAATGGCTTCATGGACGTCTTCCTTCACATGCACTCAAAACAACAGCAACCACAGAGAGATGAAACAACACATCATTGTATGAAAGGAATGCTGAAGGCAGCGCAGTGTATCACGGCACGGCCTCGGTACCTTAGGCAGTGGACCATCATCTCTCTCGACAGCTCAGTGCCAAATTTCACAATCACAACCAGGAACAGAGATAATCACAGCCAACTATCATTTTTTTTCTCTTGTCAAAGTCACAGGTTGCTTTGCCAAGAAACAGTCAGATCTCTTTCAAGTAGCTCGAACCCATGAGGCATAAAACACTGAGGTAATTCTGCAATAAAACACATTAAGTTAAATGTATTTGCACCGCCTTAGAGCCTGGGTGGCAAGTGAGAAGAAACAGGAAATTTGCAGATTCCTTGTATACGTCATGATGCCCAGTCGTAGGGTTCTGCAGCAGCAGTGTAGTAAACAACTGGAGCGAGCAGAAGTTTCCTGCAGGCTAAGGAAACGAGGAGGGAAGGTCCATGAAATGCTTCATTGGGCCCCAGCAGTGTGGGTGTGAGCGCTGGTGAGAGTATAAACAGTGAAGGTGCTATCCGATGACCACTCAGGCACACAGGGCTCATTAGTATCTGTCACTAAGTGTTCAACAAAGAGAGCACAGCAGTTTTATTTTCAGGAATGAAAAGGGAAAGCTGTGCAGGATACGCACCATGACAATGCTGACAAGTCGTTTTTTAAGTTTCTCAACTGACAGAACACAACACGACTCAGGGGAGGAAAGTTCAAATAGCTGCGCTTCTGAAGTTTCACACATCAGAGTTACATAACAGCATAACGGAGTCAGTCAACAAGCTTTTGTTGTTGAACTAGTTTATTTTTTCCAACAGAATGGTTCTCAGTAGAGCACAGTCAACCACCGAGGCCCCAACGGCCCATTAAAGTCAATCAAGCTGCAGATTACATTGACATAAGTTTCAAACACACGGCAATTAAGTAGATTTAAGAATATAAACTTCCTCATATCACTGATGTTGACATGTCTGACTCCGATCTTTAGTATATTTTCATTAATATGCAGTGATGATGACTTATTGACTTATCATTTCTGGTTTCCTGTCACCACCGAGGATCAGAATGGGTCTACCACACGTTCTTTTGATTTATTCTTTTATTTGGACTCACTTACTCTATACAGTCATCCTCAGCCATGCACCTTTTACAGAGTGATCCATTTATCTTAGTTTTAACATAAAGATATGTAACATATGTTTATAAGTTTGGAAAAGCTTAAATAATAATAATAATAATCCATAAAGAAATAGTAGTATGATAATAATGATGATGATAATAAATAATAATATTAATACTATTAAATAAACAAAAACGATATATGCATATTGCCATCATGCATACATACATAGTTCTTTAGTGCATCAAAAAATTGTTTAGACAAAAGAAGGATGTTTTTGCGAAATATAACTTCTCCATTTCTCCCAAGTTTCCTCAAACTAGGTTTCCTGAAGCTTCATGGAGGAAGTGATTTGTGTCATAAAACAATGATCATAGATCATATCATACCAGTCTCCATCTGATGGGGGGGGAATGCCATATGTTCAACTGCCAGGTGACCTGTGTTGCTCCTAAGAACAATAGATAAAGCTTTAGTTTATGGCCTGATACAACTTGTGGGGACTTCCACACACAATTAGAAGTAAATGTGTAACAGTGACACTTTCACCTGTAACTAGCAATCTGCTGCACACAACACAACATTGTTGACTTGAGTTGTGTCGAAGAAATAAAGACAGAGGTAGGATGTCAGCTGAGAACTCATCGAAAATTCAAAATAGAAATATTTATGTTTTTAACATTATAGAAGCTAATATCACATGTTATTGTATTACCAGTCATTATTTATCCTTTTGGTTGGATACAAACAACAACAACAACAACCCAGGAATTCACTTTTAATAATGTTGTTTTTATAGGAAATTTGTTCACTGTCTTTTCAAAAGCTTTTAGAAGTACAGTGTACAAAGCCAATGAGTTCTGCAGGATCAGATTTAACAGGTACATCTTTTCACAAAAGGAAAATTGTCTGTTATCCCATCCCCCTTTTTGTTCAAAGCTGTTTTCAGGAGCGAGGACTGGACAAGCACAACTTCTTGGATGAGGTTTGAGAACATGTTGCGTAAGACAGAGTGCACTTAACAACTTTATTCAATAGGCTTTATGTGAGGCGGAATATTCCTGTGTGAGGTTACTTTCAACCCCTGTGAGTGGTTAACAGGCCGGGCTCCAATTACAACGACCTGAGGCAACACAGGAGTTAATGTCATGGTAAAAAATGTATAATTATACAAATGTTCACTTTCATGCCCAAAAATGAATCTGTTAATGTTTGATTCATTTAATTAAATCATAAACATGTCCAGCTCTGCTTTTATGAATCCACTATTTAAACGTATAGGTATACTTGGTAAAATTGTAATATATGTATTCAGCAACACATCAAAGTCTTCAACAGTCTGTCATGAGCTCCGGGGGGGAGGGGGGGAGAAAAAGGGGAAAATGAAAAATGAGCTGAGGTGCAAAGGTGAGGTAATTTATGGAAATATGATATCCGGCTCAGAGCCACATAAGAGCGCCTCGCCTGCACAAGTTGATAGATGCAAGAGGAGAGCGCTGCAGACGACACCTGGAGCGATAGAGGTGAGTGAATGTGAAGCTATGACATGAAGCGAGAAAGAAATCTGAACTAATCAGGACGTCGCTCAACGATATTAATATTTGTAATAATTATGGAATATAGGTCTGCTAATTTTATTTTCTGTTTTATTTGTATCGAGAACTTTTGTAAAATATGTTTATTTTCTTTTGACTTCATTTATTTCTTCTGTATTTGTTTACATACTGATAAAAGCACAATTTAATGCACTTTATCACAATCTAAATATGCAACATTTGACCTTTGTTAAATCTAAAGTATTTTTTTTTAACTGAGTGACTTAAACAAATCTAAATACAGGGAACATTTGCACACAATGGACGTGAAAAATACAAATGTGTTTATGAATTGTTCAGTAAAATCCTGGCTGAAGTAGGGTTAAGAAATATTCAGAAGTGAAAGGACAGCGAGATTAAACAGATTGAAGTTGACACAAAGTTCAAGGTTCATTGTTTTAGATGTGGGCTCAAGAGGAGTGGCAGGAGCCATAAAGTAAATATTATAATTCTCTTCCTCTCAGAGCTGAAGCTACCGACGGCACCATGCGGTTCTACGTGATGATCCTCCTGCTGGGACTGTCCTGTGTCTGTCTCACGCTGGCACAAGGTAAGAGGCTGTGGACGGACAGTGGGGTCACATTGACAGGAAGCAATAGAGAGCTGTGGACAAACAGACTAATAAAATGTAGGACCAGTGAGATTTTGTTGTACCTGCGTGGGTTGATGTGCCCTCACTTCTCTTTATTGCACCTTCAGCTCTTCCTGATTGTGCAAACGGCCTTTTGATCAATCGACTCATGTACTTTATCTATGTCGTATAATACATATTATACTGTGATTACGTGGAACTGGATTGTACCAGACTCCTGACCTGGGGATTTCTGATCCCTCAGTGTCCTATGAAGACTGCTGTCTGAGGTATGTGAAAAGCATAAGCCAGAGACATGCAGTGGGTTACAGAGTGCAGGAGCAGGACGGCGGCTGCAACATCCCGGCTGTGATGTGAGTACACATGCACCTCCAAGAGTGTGCAGCTCACACAACTTTAGGACATATAGAAAAAATGTTAGGCATTCCAGAGTTTGTCTGTTACCAGCTCCATGATCTCCTGACACTTACTTTTATGACTAAGTGTGTGTGTCTGTATAGAATGTATGGGTGGATGCATGTGCGAGTATGTGTGAGCATGTTAGTTATATGAGGACGTATGAGGTGTGTAGATATTTTGCGTCCTTGATTCCGTCGCTGATTCCTATTAATCACATTTGTGTATATTCTTCTTCAAGTTCAATAAAAATATGTTTAAAAAGATTTTCCAGCCTTTTTGTGATTCTTCTTGTTTCTAATTTGACTTGTTGTGTCTGTTTCAATGATTGTGTAGCTTCATCATGAAGAGGGGGCGTGTGTTTTGCACCAACCCCAAAGATCCATGGGTCCAGACTCTGATGGATAAGATCGACCAAAGGGGAAGAAATGCTAAAAGACCCGGGAGACGGGTGAGTTTACAGTGACGATAGTTGTAGCACTCCATTAGGATCTTCTTATTTTCAGTGTGAATCTTTGTATTGAGATCTGTTTTTTAAAGTTAGATTACAGTTAGTTGCTCCACTAGAAAGTACTTTGAAATACTTTGACTGCACTGACAGATTTGTTCTCTTATTCTGAGACTTAACCTTCAAATAGAAGAAAGGGATTTGTGCAGATCGACCCCCACATGTGATATTTAATTTTAAAATGAACTTTGGATGTGTTTACCCTTCACAGCCCTATCGACTGCAGAAGAACAGAGGCTGAGGGCGTCGGCCTGCTGCCCCGCGTGTGTCCCTCCGCCCCCTCTGGCAAAATCTTAACATTGAGCAACAGTGGTGGTTTTATGGCATCTGACTGGCAGGCAGCTGAGGAGCTCTGCCAAATCCTGGAGCATCATATCTTTAGTTTCACTCTCCAGAAGGACGAGGGGCAAAAGCTTGTGTGAATAAAAAAAACTTTGTTCTCCGGGGGTTGAACGGCGGATGTGACTGAGTGGTCTCCAGATGATGCTTTCAAATACATAGATGCATTCAACAGCTGCTTCAGTGAGAGCCTGTTCTCGCCTTTTAAGACATCCGATTTTCAATAAGCTGCTTAATCACACAAATGGTGATGGAATCTAAACACTGGTAATTAATAAAATATTTCTTGTGTGACGTACCCGTGCTTCTATCAAATATGTGTGTGTATGAAAACACTAATTGCTTAAATAGTTTCTGCAAAGTGTGTCATAATAAAAGAGAAGCTCCTGTCTTCATTCCTAAATGTCTATATTTTCATATATTTTGTATTCAGGTTTTGTTGTATTTTGCAGTGTGTGTTCAAATAAAAGCATTTATTACACTAAACAAGCTCAAAGTATTTTCATGTCTTTATGTTATTTGTGTTATTTGAATTAATTTCTACACTTTATTGTACACTTTAGAATATTCAGAGTTTGGATTGTAAGTTTCCTATAATCATATTGTGTAAGAAGCTTTTAAGAAGCACCACTGAATTCACTCTGTCTTCATGGGGCCTCAAACAAAAACAGGTCGTCCGCAAACCAGAAAGTCGGTGGTTCGATGCCTTACACCTTCGCTCCACGTGCTGTTGTGTGATGGAGGAATTGCTGCACATAGCTGCACTGTATTAATGTGCATGTGAACAGAGCTTAGAGTCGTTTTCAGGACTGGAAAAGCACAAAGACAAACCATCTACCAGCTTTATTTATCTCATACATCACCTGATACTATCAAAATTGAACACTGTCATTGTTAAACGTGATTACACTGAGAGATGTGTCCAAGTGACACTTTAAATACAACACAATACAAATAACAGATATGTAAATACACTCACCTCAAGAAACCCACTGCTTTTCTGCTGATCACTGCGACATAACACAATTCTATCATTTAGAAGAAAGTGTTAAAATCACACATGCACCACTTTTCACATATCAGTACAAGTTTTCTTGGCACAGTGTCACACGTTTGAATCTCCTATTCTTGAGTTTGAGCTTCTCCAGATTCTGTGATCTCAGGAAATTATAAATGTCATACTCTGACATTGTGGTTTGCATTAGTATTTAAAATGTCTTTTGTTGTCCTGCTTGATGTCTGGTGGCATCTCGCACTGTGACCCTGGACAGAGGCAATGGATCTCAAAAATGAACGGGTGCATATTTCTCATAGTTGTTATTTGAGTGTGTGTCCCACTTTAAATCTTATCAGACGTGTGGCCATTGCAGTTGTTTTGCTTTGCAGGGGTTGTAGGCTACAGCTCATTAACTCAGTAAAATGATTCCAACCTCTGCAGAGAGACAACAGGTAGCACATGTGAAGACTTCTGGTGTGTTGATTTACAGCCAACATGAGCGTTACCCTGTCCTCTCCAAGAGCATTCAGAAGAACTGCAGGGACATGCAGCTGATACAATCTCTCTGTGAGCAACACACTGTTTGTATATGTGCACATTGATGATTTCCACCCATTGGGGCCATGCAGAGGCTTCATCTTGCAATTTGCTATCATACAATCCTGCACGTTCATGTATCGATGTCTATTTATCAGACAGGTATTAACACAACTCACCAGATCTGGACCTGCACATGAGTACGAGGTAAGAGTTTAAATTTTTTAAGTTGTGTTTTTTAAGTATTTGTTTTATGCTGCCTAGGCAAAGGCGATATATAATCATTTTACTGACATTTCTGGTATACACTTCATATACATCAAACAGTTTGACTAGTAGACTCACCACCTCCGGGAATCTGGCTGCAGCTTGGGAAAGCTATATGAGCTGAGACCCAGTTTCTTCTTGTGTTTATCAAAACAACACGTCAACGCTCGAATGCATGGAGAGAAAGAAAGAAATGGCTGATTGGCATCATAAGCAGAAATCTGGGCAGTCTTTCATAAAGAGGAGAAAAAAACGTGAAAGGAAAGTATGAGACGGGAAAACAATATATGGGAAAATCACTTTAGGCTGCAACAAATGTGATGAATTACAGGGAATGGGATGTTTGAACACGTATAAATCAGACGAAGAGAAAGTGAGGCTGTTACATGTCCCAGCAGGCTTTAAAAAGTGAAATAAAACCAATAGAAGTCACGGCACAGACTTGTTTCCTATTGTTTCATCTCTTTCACCTTAATGGCGAAAAAAAGCTTTGGAAATTAGAGTGAACATAAATCCAAAGACTGACCTGTCATCTTGACTCCTATGAGTCTAGAAAGGGCAATAAAAAAGGGAAAGCTGCCATAAATCACAGCACATCACAAAGTGAAATCACATTACGTTTATTATCATTTCTCTGTCATCATGTCATAGCTGCTACTTTAGCTCATACGCAAAGTATATATATATATATATATTCATGTAATTTTGCAGACATCTGTTAAATGCATGTACTTTTAAAGACATCTCCTGAGTTGTATAAATATACAATATTAATAAATATAAACTATTAATAATGCATATAAACATAGGTATTTACATTTAATCAAATTATAATGACTCTATATAAAATATAATAAAATACATTATTTTTTAATCACAAAGACCAAATTTGTTATGTAAACTCCACATCCCAATTTAAAGAGATTGTCAGTAAGAAAATTCTGGGACAGATTTTTTTCATGTCTTTGCTTTAAAAGAAGGAGCTAAATTAAATGTATTCTACTTAATTATTTATAAAAACGTTACAACTAGAAGAAACAAAAAAATATGTTGCCCCTGCTAATTTGTTTTTTTGTTAACTGTATCTTCTATAAATATTCATAGATGTTTAGCATTTATGAGAATTCATTAATCATTAAGAATTGCATTCACTAGTTATGGATGAGTGGAAAAAATGATCAAACCTTTTACCACGGATTCATCTACAAAGTCTGGACCAATAGTATTGAAAATGTCAGAACCCTATTCAGAAGCATTGTTGTTGATCTTTGACCTGATTGACATTTCCCTGATCCTTTATCATTTCAAAAAATGTAACAAAGAAACTTGTGGTTTTTATTTCCACATTCCTGAGAACCTGAGCCTCGAGGGCTTTGAGTTTCCTTTCATACTCGGTTGTTTCAAATGAACTCACAACTTGTTGGACGTTGACACAGAATGTGTCATCGGGCTGAACTTTCATTCACAGTGAATCAGCGTGAGAGCAGCGACACCTCCTCACAGCCAGAATCAAAAGTGAAACCATGTTCTGTCCTTTTAACTTCACCAAGAAACTGATGAAATCTGCTAAAGGATTCATTCAGTATCCAGTACGGTTGTTTTGCTCCCTGTTTCCAAGAGTAAGACTAAAAAAACCGTATCATGAACGTGTGTTAAATAAGGAGTTTGTGTATCTTTTTGTGTAACATCTACAGTGGTGTCATATCATGTGAAGGCAAGACGAGGAAGTGAAATCGACAGGTCCACCTTAAAAAATAAATGTATGTGTGCTGCTGTTCACATTTTCACCAAATCTATACAGCTGTATTTGTATATCTATATTTATATTACATTAATGATTGCCACTGTAATATATGTTTGCCTATTGCCATATAATGATTGCTCTGATAATGATGTTTGCACAGTTATCAAGTATACGATAATAAAAAACTTAAATCTATCGTCGGATACCAAGCGAGGCACTAGCAGATATAAGTTTAACCTTTGGACCAATCAGCTTGGCCTCCTGGCTCCAGCTCCACACCTCTCCTCACAAACTGTCACATCAAACTCTTTGGAAGAAGTCAAAGAAGCACGTGGTCCAAAGAGCTACATGATGACACAGACAACAGAGTGGTGTTCATTCAATGGTCCGTCCGAGTCCACTCTCCATCGGAGTCTGTTCTGAGATTCCCTCATGCACGGCTGGTTGTGTCCCACGGCCTCCACACATCTCCTCTTCTGAATGCGATGCAGTATAATCCGGTAGGTGCCGCACACGGGGCTCCTCAGGTCCACGCTGCTGTTGAGGAGGTGAGCCCTGGTGATGCCGAGATCCTCCAGCGCTGCCTTCACATGTAGTTCGTCGGGGCTGAGGATGCGGGTGGGCTCGGCCAGATGTGAGGGTGTAGAGCTATAGGAGGGAAACGCCTGGGGGTACTCCACGCCTCTCATCCAATCCCTGGACACGATCTGTGCCATCGTGAGGCGATCAACAGGCACCGGCCTCAGGAGGCCCTTGATGACCTCCTGGCAGGATTCAGGTACGTAGGAGGGGATGGCGTAAGAGCCCTGCAGGATACAAGATTTCAGTCTCCTGGTGTTTGTAGCTTTGAATGGCATGGTGGCGGTCATCATGAAGTAAAGCAAGATACCCAGCGCCCACATATCCACATAGCGACCTATATAACCCCTCCCCTTGAAGAGCTCGGGGGCGGCGTAAGGTGGAGAGCCACAGAACGTGTGGAGGACGTCGCTGGGGCAGCAGAACGCACTGAAACCAAAGTCGCCCACTTTAATGCAACAAGTGTTGGTGTAGAAAACATTCTCTGCCTTCAGGTCCCGGTGCACAATATTACTGTCGTGCTGGAAAAAGAGAAATAAAAAAGGGGGGAATGTTTGAGATTGTTAAATTCAGTTTTCTTGCAGGGGAATTGGAAAGTTGAGAAACTTTCCAGCAACGAAAGTCACATGAAACTTTATTTGACTTTTTTTTGTATGATATTGTTAATAACGGCCCCTCTGTCTTTCATTTTCATGCAAGAATACACTGATATCATTGTTCACCTAAAAGCTACTGTTCACTGACCATATGTTTGACAGCAGACAGGACCTGGGAAAACACCAGCTTGCCCTCCAGATCAGACAGGCGCCCCCTGGTGCTGATGCGTGAGAACAGCTCTCCTCCGCTGGCGTACTCCATCACCAGGTGGAGCCTCCTGAAGGTCTCCACCACCTCATACAGCCGCACTATGTTGGGGTGGGCCAGCTTCTCCATGCAGGAGATTTCAGAGGCAAAGAGCGTCTGTGAGCGCCTGTCCAGACGAACCTTATCCAGGACTTTAACTGCCACTCGCTCTGTGAGACGGAGACAGGACCGGGAACAAACACATTTCACTCTGTGGCACGTGAGCGCAGCCTTTTCATCACTTTGACAGATTTATTGTAATTGTTTTGTAATTTGCCCGAGGACACTTCTGCAGACTGGCATCGATCTAACGTCCTTCTGGTTAGAGGATGACCCACTTTCCCCCCTGAGCCACTTTGTATAGCATCTTTCGAGACACTAAAGGCCACATTTCAAAAACAAAACAAATAGTCCCCAAATAGAGACATAAGCAGTTTTAGTAAAATCCACTGATATTTGACCCTGTGACCAAAAACAATCATTTAGCCGCAGTCTCATGTTTGATCACTGGAGCTGTAGAAACCGGAGTGAAGAACATTCAGCATCTCACCTCTAGTCAGGTCATGTATTCCCAGTCTGACCTCGGAGAAGTTGCCACAGCCGATCTGCCCTCTCAGCTCGTAAAGCCCCACCCGCCGTCCAAACGTCAGGTCGTTCATCACCCTCTCCGAATGGGTCAGGTCGTAGAAGGCCTTCCCAAAAGCCGTGCGCTGCGTCGCCTGCTGCTCCTCCTCCACCTTCTCCTTTGCCTCCAGCCTGTTGTCCCCCTTCGTGGGCAACAGGGTGAGGATCCCCTCCTGAGGTGGAGGCTTCTTCAAGTGAGTCCCTGAGGTGGAGATGATGGGATGCAACAGAAACGATTTTGAAATATGTATTTACATCATTATATTGGATGGAATGAAAGTGTATGCAGAAATTATAAGATCCTACAATTTAAATGTAGGGATGCGTCTGTACTCACATGTTTTCCCTTTTAGGTTCTTCCTGCTCCTCTCTGTGTTGATGGCGTTATTCCTGTTCTGCAAATACATTATTCCTGCAGAGTCTGAGGGTTTGGAGATGTTCTAAAACCAAAAATAGGAAAACCGAAAAAACAAATGTCCATGAACCAAAAACTACAGAAAACAAACAATGTAAGATTCATAGTTTGAGTGCCAAAGCATCTGCATGCATCAGAGAACTTGCTCCAATAAAGTTGCTCTGGTTCAGAAGCTGCTCTACCACCGGTGGTCTTTTCTTTTTTTTCCACGACAGCTCTTTTCCTTGTGCTGCACCATTGTCTCCTGATGTATAATCCAGACCTACTGGCCTGTTATCCCACAGTGTCGGACTCCACCCACACACACAGACAATAGACGAGCTTTACAGAGGCTTCTTTAACCCCCAGACTGGAACATGGAGGCTGATACAGGTGCTGGAACAGGACACTGATGGGATTATATGTGCTGCTTATAAACCGTACTAGGGGTCAGTGGACTGAAGGACGGTCGTGATACCAGGCGACCTAGTTCAACTGCTTGATGTTAATGCAACGTATTGATGAAGGATGCACTGATAACATATAGAAATTCAACTATTTTGTCATTTTTCACCAAATCCAAACCAAAAAACAGCAATTCAACATTCATGAACTCAACCGGAACCGTAAAGGAGAGAACACATGTCTGAAGTCATGGCCCCTCGGACTGGAAGACACAGTAATACAGTGACCCGGACCCGGAAACTGACACCAGACAGAGACACAAGGCCAGAACGTCCAGGTACTGATGAACTACCCCCATCGCTCCTGTCCACCTCTGTCCACAGCCTGGACACAGGGATAGTGATGCAGTCATCGTGCATAAGCTTCATGCTGCAGATGAGTCATCGTAATCCAATCAGAACCACAGTGACTATCTGAGCACGTGCACTGCTGAAGGAAAGTCAAAGGAGAAAAGAGGCTGAATAGAAAAATATGCAAGATGAAAGGAGACTCATCTGGAAACAGGAAGTCAATGTGCAGTTCACTATCTGTGATGAAGACGACTAACGAATGAGGAAGAGATTACAAATGCATTTGAGAAGTCATAACATTTATACCAGGCCTGTTTTGAATTGGTGTTAAACCCCTTTGCAGGTAGAAAACACACTTTAAAATCAATACATATAGAGAAATTAGTAGATAAATCAATCAATCAAATTTTATTTGTATAGCCCGTATTCACAAATTAAAATTCATCTCATAGGGCTTTAACAGGGTGTGACATCCTCTGTCCTTAAGGCTTTACATCAACTTTAAAATCAATACACTGATGCTCATTAGTATTCAAAGTATTCAAATTGACAAGGTGGTGCCTCTGTATATTGTGAATTCCTATAGTTTCAATAAAAATCAACATTGTGGGGACTGACAGTTTATTATTGTCCTTGAACAGAACAGTTCACAAGCTCTGGTGCTTTCTGTTGGATTAAAAATGGCATTTCAAGAATTGAACTTTAAATGTCAGCGTTTAATCCAGTTTAGGCATAAGTGCTCAGAGAGTAGGGGATTTGTAAGAATCTTTAACACCATTAAACTTTATCTGCGGAGGAAGATCATGTGACACACGAAAGCTCCACACAAATGTTTTAAATATAAATACAAGCAAGGACACACAAAAATACTGAAACCTAGCTTACCAAATAAAAACAGAGAACACACATACATCTTTGGCTAAAATTAATAAAAAAAATGTGAAAAACTGTGAGAAACTTTGGTTAATCTATTCCCCATCTTGATAACCTGCGACCCCTGATGACCTCTGAATTACAACTGGATATGGACATAAAGAGTCCACAGTTTATTCTTATTATCACTTCATAACACTTGTGACCCTTTAAGGCCCCAAAACCGAGGATTTAAAATAACTACTTTTGATCAACTTTATTGAGTTTTGACTCTATTGACAACATATCATGGGATCTCCATAATTAAATCAAGTATGAGTGAATGTGGGTTTGACCAGGATTATGATGGAGTTTCAGTAAGATTTGTTGTAGCTGAGTGAAAGGACTCAACAATGGAAACCGCTGCAGGCATCTCCCTAATCAAGGTGTCTGAGTGCTGACGGCTCTCTGAACGATGATCCACTGATCCCACAGAAAATGAGGGGATCACATCAACACTTCAAAGAAGGACTAACACCTTATTAAGGCACGAGAGGAGGATCAGTAAAAGGCCGACATTATAAACATCTCTTCTGTGATTAGAGCAGAAAGTGGTTTATAATGAAAAGGAAGCAAAAGAGAGTATTTAGAGTTTATTCTTTAGATTTAAAAATGAGAAAGCACTAAGAGTTATTCTTCTCATTTTTGCCAGCATATTGTTTTCTTAGTTTCTGTTTTAGATATCATAGACTTGGAGTGGCCTACGTGTTTGGAAGCTGTTTTAATACCGGGTGATCTTGTTTTCTGTCTCTATGTTTCTCCCTGGAGGGAATGAGCAGCAGCAGAGGGTTGAAGGGCAGCTCTGAGAGGTCTGGCCATTTGGTGTCATGTTGAATAAACACAAAGGTGCTGGAGCTTTCTGAAGGGGAGGCCTCAAGGGGCCCCCACGCTGATCCTGTTTATGTGTTTTGGCCGGGTTTTGTTTTAAGTCGGAGGTGCTAAACACCTTCCCCCTGAGATAAAAGATGATTAATGCTTTGAATGAGCGACACTTTAATGGCTCGAGGCTACTTAAGCCCTTCATTAGGCTGAGCTCGGGCCCGGTTGACACACTCTGAGGTCCCGTCGCGGCAGAAACAAGAGGAGCTGTGCAGACTCCCTTTGAAGTGGCCCCTGCCTGTAAGAACACACGGCCCTTCAGCATGGAAATTTGATTAGCTCTCACTTCTCTTTTTGACTCCACACCACTCTGAGACCTGGCTTTTTGGGGTGACATTTGGGGCTGAAGCTCGATCCCACATAAATATCAGAGGCACCGCTGAGCCGAGGGACACTCAGGATCTGGCAGCCGAGGAGCAGCTTGGGACTAAAGCCATGGACGTACCCTGGTCGTTGTTTCTCCTCCTGTGCGGCCTCCACATGACCTGTAAGTACTGTTTGCTTTGCTCTACTCTGCTGCTGCTGCTGTGACTTTATCGAGGCAGCTATTCACTCACTGGATTAACACCGTGTCTGCTCAAATGTACTTGCTAATCCCTTGTTATGTGATTAAACGTGTGGAGAGGATGTGATGCTGTGGGATGTGTGTGTGTGTGTGTGTTTAGTTCACTTGGGACTACTGCACCAGGGAGGTCAAATTACCACTCTGAGACACACATGCATATAAAACACTTCAGTATTATTTCTTAACTCATACTTTCCTCATGGATAAATGAATAGAACACTTGTTTTCAACATAGTTACGCAATAATCTCTAAATACATTTTTCCTTTTGTAAGACATATTCCAATATTCAATGTTTTCCATTAACAAACAACCCTGAAGAAAGTAAATCCTGCACAGTTGCATTTTGTGTTTAACTTCATTTTAACATCGATTGCATGCATATGTGTGTGTCCCCCCCCATCATTCAACATGATACCATGTGACGTCACTGATGGTACTAATGTGTGTTTATGGTGTGTTTTCCAGTGACTGGGGTGTTGGGCAAACACATCGATCCCCGAAACCTGTTCACGCAGAGAATGTGCTGCAAGAGACAGAGCCACTTTGTGTACTTAGGACAAGGTAACGCTCCACAACCCTTCAGGGATTGTTTATTAATTTTTTACTCTTTTACACTTTCGTCTCTACTTTATATACAAATTTAAAAAATGACGTCTTCTCGTTTTTCATTTTTGTGATTGTTCAATAGCTAATAGCACAAACCTCTGCATCTATGTATCTATCTATTTTCTATCTATCTATCTATCTATGTATCTATGTATCTATGTTTCTATGTATGTATGTATCTATCTATCTATCTATCTATTTTCTATCTATCTATCTATCTATCTATCTATCTATCTATCTATCTATCTATCTATCTATCTATCTATCTATCATGTATCTATCTATCTATCTATCTATCTATCTATGTATCTATCTATCTATCTATCTATCTATCTATGTATCTATGTATCTATCTATGTATCTATGTATCTATGTTTCTATGTATGTATGTATCTATCTATCTATCTATCTATTTTCTATCTATCTATCTATCTATCTATCTATCTATCTATCTATCTATCTATCTATCTATCTATCTATCTATCTATCTATCTATCTATCTATCTATCTATGTATCTATCTATGTATCTATCTGTCTGACTGATCATTTTTCTCCATCTCTCCCATCAGATATCTCTGGGAGCCCTGTGAGTGTGGATGTGGGGCTGTGCAGGTCTCACTGTGTAGCAGCCTCGTCCAGAGACTCCTCACATGAAGCTGGGCAGCAGGATTATTCCAAATATTCCTCCATGCTGGAATTCCTCAGGAGCAAGAAAGTAAGTGGCAGTTCCCAACCTCGCCACACGGGGGCGTCACTGTGACTTGTGTGGTTGTCTGATAAGGCGGATTTGATATTAAGGAAGTCAATGTAAAACATCTAATCTTTTAAAGTTTGGATTTATATATCAACTTTATATAGAAGGAATAAATATCATTTTGCATGATCAATAAAAACATGTGAGGGGATTTGGGTGTAGATATCACATAATGGGATTTGAACCACTAAATGCTTCTGATTACTTAGACATGTTGAGACATGTGTGACCCGGAACAATTAAAACAACTTTCCCTTCACCTCCCTGAAGCTGAGGAGCCGAGGAGCCGGAGCTGCGGAGAGCTCGGAGCCGCAGACCCAGCGGCCTTCCTGCGGGGCCGAGCAGCTGTGTGCGCCCACCGGGATGCGTGTGGAGCGGCTGCTGCTGCTGGAGGGGCCCCGGGCGGTGGAGGTGGTGCAGGAGTGTCAGTGCGACATCAAGCTGAGTCAGTGCATCCGAGTCCCGGCGCTGAAGACCTACTTCTCCGAGACCCCGTACGAGACCGTCATCGACGTGGGAGGATGCTCCAGCTCCAAGGGCTTCCCAGGTGTGTGTGTGTGTGTGTGTGTGTTTGTGTGCGTGTGTCTTTGTGTGTGCACGTGTCTGTGTTTGTGCGTGTGTGTGTGTGTGTGTTTACGTGTGTGTGTTTGTGCATGTGTGTGTGTGTGTGTGTGTGTGTGTGTTTGCAACAATCACAACAGAAAGTGGTGCTGAACAAACAGCAGGTCACGTGCAGAATTGTTCATTTAGATATTTTAACTTTCAACCAAACACAGAAATAAAAGCCACGTAATGATTGATATACATGATCTCTATAAACTGATAATATGATAGTGAAGTTTCACAATATGTGTTAACTTTATGTTTCTTACACTTAAACTTGTTTTTACGTCCCTTAAATCAACTTTGAGTATATATAAATACATTTTGAGTCAAGTAATTTATTCACTGCCTTGTATTTTATTTCATATTATGACATGTTAGCATTGCAACAGGGAATAATATCAATATCTGGTTAATGCCTTCATTATGTTTGTGCTTTGAGTGAAAGATATAAAAAGGTTAAGTTGTATAAGCTACAATTTAGGCCCTAATTTAAGGCCTTTTTACTGATGTGGTGACTGAAGTAGGATTTATTGATGTTCACTGTACTGATAGAGTTCAAGCTTAAGGTATTATGTTATGGGCAAGAAACAAAAAGGAGCTACATACATGATTGAAGGATTTGGTTTAAATCTGAAAGAATAAAGATCACAGTCACTGATGTAAACAACATTTAACAGCATCAGAAAAACACACATTAAGAAACTTCTCTCTCATTGAACGTCTCGTGGCAGAGCTGCTGTGGATTTATCTGTTTGTTTGAATCTCAGATTATAAAACAGAACTTTTCTTCCTCCATATGAATCTAACATTTCCCTTAACGATCACTCACAGAGGGATTCTCCTGTGTCCCCACCAAGTTTGACTCCGCTCTGGTGGAAACCCCCAACAAAGTGGATCTCATCCAGACGGTGGTGGCCTGCGAGCTGAAGGAAAGCTGCTACCGGGTCCCGTACGTGGAGTATTACTATGAAATCGTCCTTCACGCAGATGGGGTCCAAGAAGAGAGGCTAAAAGTAAGCACCGAAACACAAACTCTCATTATTTCCATCCTCCAGAGCTCGTTTCTTCTTTGATTAGCTCGGCATACTTCACACCAGCCGGTCGATTCATTTCTGATGCTGCTTTCACACTCTTTTGTAAAAAGCTGAGAGGAAACGGGGATGGAGTCTGGTGCCAGACAGTAATGAAGTATCTTCATTCATCACACACATGTGTGGGAGACGGCACTTAATCAGGCTAATCCGCTGGCTGCTGGCTGGCACCGCACGTCACAGACTTCAGGATGTTTTGCTTATTCATGCACAACCTGCAGCAATACACAAGTCCGACTGGCAGGTCTCATTTTGAATCAGAGACAGAGGAGGAATTTCTTCCACTTCACCAACTTCCAAGGAACAAGGAGAAGAGAAAATAGACTTCATAGGCCAAATCTCCTCCAAGTGCAAATTTATTTTGAAAAAAGCACTTTTTACCTCATTAGGGTCTAAAAAACATAATAAAGAAGACGCTTGATCACATGGTAAAGAATACAAGCTCCACATTCTGTTTTCTGGGAGAAAGCTATCCTAAGGAAATTAGGATTTAGATCCATAACATCCCATTCAACAAACTCTTTAAGAAAACCACTACAAACCAGATGTGTAACATTCTTAAAGCCACAAAAGAATCTGGCCTTATTTGGGACATTTTCTGATAAATGAAGGGGTTCGATGGAGAGGATTTGAAACTGACTTCCTCCTCCCTCTCCCTGCTGTTGGTCATCTGCTGTGTTGCAGCCCCAGAGGTGCGAGCGGAGTGCAAACACAAATGGCCCCTGCAGGTGTCGAATCCAGGCAGTTAACATGATAAACAGCAGCTGGCCCCCCGGCTCAACTGGGTCAATATTTGTGACCAGCTGTGAGCTCATTGCCCTCTCTCTGTGTTGCTAATTCTCCACAGGAAATAGATGTGGGCAGATGCTTGGGAGGCTGCACTACAGGAAACCGATGCCTTCTCAGGTAAGTATGAACTCCAGCTGGTGGAGACACACACACACATACACACACAGACAAACACACACACACACAGACACACACACACACCTCCTCTGCCACTCCCATGACAATTGCCTTTGCCTCCTGTGCTCTGCATGTTGGCCTTTCTGGTGGATTCCTACAGCCGAAGCTTCTTTTAAACTTTCAGCATCGTAGATCGTGGCAGACTTCTTACAACAGCGCTGTCAGGTTAGATAAAGAGTTCCACTTTCCAGATTTACTTCATAAGTCGTGGATTTATTGGCCTGATTTGGGGAAATTTTGCACAAATGAGAACAGAAAGAATTTGAACTGTATTAATTTCTGTCTCAACACATTTCTGCTAATTCACAGAAGAGATAAAGAGAAGTCATAATATACACAACTTTGTCCGTGTGTTACGTTCTAGTAATAACACTGACTATTAGAAACTGTAGTTTAATTATTTATTAGGAATTTCCAAGGGAAAAAAAAACAATGTCATGGGACACACAGCACATACAGAGGTCGTTTAATACGGTGAACGTGATTTTAATGTATTTTTTTTTTATATTTTCCTCTCTAGGAGTCCATCTGATCCTGGGAACTGCCACCTATGGGCTGATGGACAGTCCAGCTCCTGCGTCCCTGAGAGCTATGAGAGCCACAGCTTCCTCAACCAGCATGGAGTGATCCGCACAGTCCTCTCCATCACGTCCTGCCTTTGCCAAACCTGAACACTGCGCCTCCTAGTGGGAAAAACAACAAAGACCTGCAGGGGCCTCCTGAAGTCTGACTCCCAGAGACCAAACCATATACTGAGACATTCTTTTTAGACTTTTCCACTCTAAAGTATTATTGTATTATATGTAATATATGAAAAAAATGATAATTTTGTAAATAAATTGAATACCACATCATTATAATGAATTGTCCTTGTACCACTGTGGAAAAAACATTTGATCCAAACTGCCAATGAACTAAATCACATGTTCTTAACAGGGCAGATCACATCACCAGGAAAATAGATGATATTTTACAGTAAAACAAATAGTGAGGTGGCCCAACTTTGATTTGATACACAAGATGATTAAAAGCACATACTATATAGTTATTGTTTGAGAGCAGTGAAAAAAGTTAGTCTACACTGCAATGAGATACAGGCCGAACTGAGTGTCTGAGACTTCAGTGACAAAGATCAGTGAAATCTGAAATCGATTTGAATAGGTATTGGGGTTAAATGTTTAGAATGAAGCTTTGAAGAAGAGATGAGCACACGAAACAACTTCTCAAACGTGCCTTTGAAACAACACACGTGCACGTGGCTATTGGCTCCTTATTTTGATATCAAAGTGTGAAACAACACTTTTCTGTGACGGTCACAGTCTGTTTCATCTCAAGAGACGTTTTATGGCTTGTTTGTAAGGTGCCGCGTCGGAAAAGAAAACTTTGATCTCCTAAATGTTTATTACAGTGGGGGGGAACACTTTTCTTCTCGGTCTCAATTTGTCTTCTGCTCGTGCGTCATTGTGCGTAAAGTTCAAAGGGACCAAATGGCCCAGTGCGCATTTCTCCTCGTTGGGAACTGAACTAGAATTAACCGGATAGAGTTAAACCCAGTCCAAAGAGCAGCCTCCAGAAATGTACTTTTTAAATCAGTGTTAACATATTAAACCATCTAACATGGATAAGATAGTTTTGTGTCTAAATGGATATGATGGATAAACGCTCGAGCAGATTCCAACTTTCCCGTGTGAAACCATAATCTATGGAAATATTTTGGGGGGATTTCACACAGTAAACTATATTCAGAATGAAAAATATCAATTGATGTAAATGTTATAAAGAGATTCGTCTGTTACAGGGAGAAAGGGAACACGAGTGAAGCGATTTTACGCACCACGCCAGTTTGTGCCACGGAGGAGGTCGCTCCATTTGGATTTCTTGCAAAAAAAAAGAAAAAGAAAATACAACTTAGAAATTGTGGTAATTATCCAGCTGTAAGTGAATAAGCAGTTATGTAAATCTCTCGACGTGTAGCCAGTGACACCAGGCTCTTTGTCGAAGTAATAGGTTCGACCTAAAACACTGCGCCTATTATTCTAAATTAATGGAATCATTTAGGAGCAGTTAACCTCCCACGGTGCCCGCACTTCCTCAGGAGATCAGCTCTATGTTCAGTCTCTTCATATTATTTACAGTTTAAAGTTGCATATCAGATAAATATATATATATATATATTCCACAACGACACACGCACTGGTCTCACTGGTCTGTGCCAAAGGCTGGACTTAGTTTATTTGAGCCTTTATTGCCAGACGGTGGGACAATGGGCTTGAATGGAATCTACAGTGGGGGTCACACCTTGTTAACGCTGCCATTAGTTTCCCTTTACATTCGCTGATTGGTGATTTACATTTGCGACCAAATAGCATCTTTACTGCTGTTTACCGAGGCCTCCGGGGAACTGGTGAGCGAACCCGGGCATTTGATATAAAAAGTGGAGCCTCCAAGATCCCGCAGTCACTCCAACTCCAAGTTACTGGCTGGATGTTCCAGGACACCGGTGCGCCACCGACCCACTCACGCCGCAGAGATGCTCATGTTCGCGCTCAGCTTCGCCGCCCTGGCGTGCACGGTGGCCGCACGGCCTTCACTCAGCTACCTGGAGAATCACTTCACCGCCGAGGATGAGTCCGAGGAGGTTCGTTCGGCCGCCATCAAGAGGCTCCTGGAGGTTTTTGGGATGGAGGACCCTCCCGCTATCCATGGACACAAGCAGGCACCTCAGTACATGCTCGACCTGTACAACACCGTGGCCGACGTGGACGGTGTCACCAAGGACCCTTACCTGCTGGAGGGGAATACTGTGCGCAGCTTCTTTGACAAATGTAAGATCTAACATGCCCTTTTCAACGGGCTCCTGCAGAAGATGAGACGTGATGGGAGGGTGTTTGGTTTCTAACGATGTCCTTTTCCTTTTCAGTGCGAAGTGAGCAGGTGGAGTTCAGGTTCAATTTGTCCACGGTGGCGAGCACAGAGAAGATTCTGACTGCAGAGCTGCATCTGTTCAAGCTGCGACCTCAGGCGTCAGTCACCTTCAACAGACACCACTTCTGCCAAGTATGTGACATGAAGAGATCACTAAAGAACAACCAGTGATGCTTCTCTCTCCGGGATGTGTCTAATGTTTGGCTCCTTTCATTGTGTTTCCTCCAGGTCAGTGTTTATCAGCTGCTTGACAAAAGCAACAACACACAGGGGAGGAAGCTGCTGTCCTCTCGACTCATCCCAGTCCACTCCACTGGTTGGGAGGTTTTCACCATCACACAAGCTGTAAGTATATAGCCTCTTCTGTGCAAACACTGAACCCGTGTGAAGAATATTTTGGATTTGAACTGACCGACGTGCTCTTCCTCCTGAAGGTCCGCTCCTGGATGGGGGATGAAAGCAGCAACCTGGGCCTCCATATTGTGGTCCAGACCCTGGGAGGAAGCCAGGTGGACATGAAACTGATCCGCTTCGCTTCAGGACGCAGCCACCACCAGAGCAAGCAGCCCATGCTGGTTCTGTTCACCGATGATGGACGGCGCTCCGCTACTCTTGAGAATGCAGGTGAGTTTCTTTGGTCAGTTTGGTAAAAAAAATAAACAGCTCGGGCATTTCTGTGGTCTTACTGCTGATGAGCAGGGGTGTAGAGAAGAATTTGAATCCCAGATGGAGTTCTGGCCCCCACCGCCCCCCCCCCCCCCCCCCCCCCCCTCATTCTGATCTAATCTTAATTGATCTAAGGTAATTTCTGAGTCTACATCAACAATGCAAACAAACCTTTGTGCATTTTAAACCGGACAATTACTTATTTCGGCACTAAGTCTCCTTCTTTCAAAGTTTAGAAACAATTTACTCTGTCGTATTCTTAATAAATATATATATGTTTTAGAAATTATTTTAGATTCAAATTACTTGAATACGAGCAGTATGTGTGTCATTTGGTTTATTGTAGAACTTATAACAAGTAAGCCCACTCGGATTTGTTTCAATTACGTTTCTCAAGGTTAAGTTATAACTCTGTGATATAGAGGGATGAACATCTTCCATGCGTGTGAACATTAAAAAAATTAAGCTTGACATTAAACGTACTCTTTATAACTTAACTTTGCACGTACAGAACCTAAACGTGATGTCTAACACAAAGTTTTCCTTTCCTCCACAAGATTCAAATGACACCCCAGTCACCCCCAGCCTGCCCCACGCCCCCATGACAGGCCCACCCTCCCGCAGCGCCCGCTCCCTGGACTACAGCGAGGAGGAGGGTCTGTCCACGTCCTGCAAACGCCAACCGCTCTACGTGGACTTCGAGGAGATCGGCTGGTCGGGCTGGATCGTCTCTCCCAGGGGTTACAACGCCTACCACTGCAAAGGCTCCTGCCAGTTCCCCCTGGGCCAGAACATGAGGCCAACCAACCACGCCACCGTCCAGTCCATCATCAACGCCCTGAAGCTGATGAAGGGCATCGATACGCCGTGCTGCGTGCCAGACAAGCTCTTCTCCATCAACCTGCTCTACTTCGACGATGAAGAGAACGTGGTGCTGAAACAGTACAACGACATGGTGGCGGGCAGCTGTGGCTGCCACTGACATCCACCGGTCTAACGACAGCACATGTATTCTTAGAAAACACAATGTAATTCAAGTTAGGGGACGTTGAGAACTACTGCCCTTTAAAACTCAGCTGATCCCAATGAGTGATGTGCTCTGTCCCACATGTGACTTTGTAATATATGTAAATATCCATAAATTATAATATATGGCAGTGATGGAAGTGACATCCTGTGAAAGATGTAAATGTGTATATTTTATGTTCTCTGGTGTGAATGATTCAGAATAAATGGTGCAAAGAAAAAGAATACGATGTGTATTTATTCCTCGTGACAAACCAAGCGACACAATTACTTCCTGAACACCATGGTACACTCTGTGCAGTTTGTATGATCACAAGCAATAGTTAATTTAATATACTGATATGTGTGTGTTCCATCAAACAATGAACACTAATTTGCAGCCTTTTTTTCTTTCTAAACAAGACATTTAGTCAAATTTTGTTTAAACATTTCAGATTACAGATAGCATTATTTGTGCCTAAATCAAAAAGCGTATATTTGTAGCAGGAAGAACATGAAGCGAGTTTAACCGTTGGTCAGTCAAAGGGTTTCTCTGCCTCTGCCTCTGCCTCTGCCTCTGCCAAGCACTCCTCTGCAGGAGCCTGCAGCTCATGTCTGGAGAGGTGTTGCACGACTCCCACACCGTAACAGTCGCCCAGCACGTTGGTGGTCGTCCTCAAACGATCCCTGTCCACAGTCACACAGGAAGGTTCCATGTTAGAAACTCGTTAGAGTAGGAAGACATATGTGTTTCAGTAAATGTGTAAACCCCCCGAAAAAGACTATGTAACTATATCTATAATGTATATAATACAACACTGGCCGTG
This sequence comes from Pleuronectes platessa, assembly GCF_947347685.1. NCBI lineage: Eukaryota > Metazoa > Chordata > Actinopteri > Pleuronectiformes > Pleuronectidae > Pleuronectes > Pleuronectes platessa. The sequence continues at coordinate 5,955,903 of NC_070638.1, forward strand.
TATTGTTCAGACTCAATGTGTGTAGTGAGGTTTTCACGTCATGTCCTGATCACACGTGCACAGACAGACACACACACTCACAGCATCCAGTCGACTGTGATGATATAGGAGATGCCTTCAAGGGGCAGGCCAGTTGATGACAGCACCATAGCCATAGATACTATGCCGCTCTGTGGGATTCCTGAGCCACCGATGGCTGCTACTGTCGCAATGATACTGGAATTACATGAATAAGAGCAAATATACCAATATACATGTGAATAAAACAACATGGAAGGAACATGGAGAAGTTAACACACAAATACTGAATTAATTCATATGAATTATTGAATAGTTGTTTAAATTACATTTTCATTTATAATGACAGTTTCTGTTATTTGAAGTAAAAATGTGATCATACCTGACGATGAAGATTTGACCAAGAATAAGTTTCATATTGTAAACCTGCGCTAGGAATATGACAGCGACGGCCTCATAGAGGGCTGATCCATCCATGGTCAAGATGGCCCCTATAGGCACTATGAAGCGCGTCACCCGCTTGTCCAATCTCAGATTATTCTCCAGACACTTGATGCTGATGGGTAGCGTCACAGAACTGGTGGGAAAAAATAAACAATTATATAATATACAGAACAATACAACTTTAATGGTGATCGAATCATTTTTCAAAATTCAGCAGCCTCTTATCTTGATTCAAATCAGATAAAACTAATTTTCAATCCATTTTTAGAGCACCAAATTAAACTTGGACAAACACGAGTTGTAGTTATAGCCTCTAAGACAATTGGGCTTCACTTTCAGATAGACGTCCATCTTTATCTTTATATCTTTCTCTGGTAATAACATAGAGCTGTTAATCCTGGAAGTGCATCTCACCTGGATGAAGTCCCAAAGGCGGCGGTGAGAGCCTCCATGAGACCGGCCATGAATGTGAAGGGATTTTTGCGTGTAAAAATGAAATAGATGAGCGGCAGGGTGATAAAGCTGTGGATGACCAGGCCAGTGGTCACAGTGAGAGTATACATGCCAATCTGTTGTCCAAAAACGCCGGCGTCCTTCATCTTCAAAATCTGTCCTGCAACCAGGAAGAAGATTCCTACCGGGGAATACCTGCAGAAGACCAGGTGAGATGCAGAACATCTGATGTAGTGACGAGAAATGCCTGTAGAGGGCGACTGTAGAGGCAGCTTGATAACGTATCCTCAGATTTTACTCACCAGATGAAGACACCCATCAGATGCATGATGGCTTTACTGAGGCACACGAAGAAGTCCTTCAGAGGTTTCGCCTCATCCTCCATTTTGGCCAGGACGAGGCCAATGGCGACGCAGAAGAGCCTTAAGCCCACAATGTTGACCCCCTTGATGGTGCCTGGCATCGGTGTTGTGTTATCTAAAATCAAATCAAGTAATGTTTATACACGTCATGATAATAACCACTTAAAGGAACCATCATATGCCCATTTTACTACAGTTAGGGTCTTAATGAAATGTCTATAACATAGTTTGGACAAAATACCACAAGGACAATTCAAAATAGCACCTTTTTACCCTGTCTAAAACAGCCCTCCTCAGTGACCTGTTTTGCGTATCGTTTCTGACATAGAGGAACCACAGCAAATTGCGGGAGTTGTTTTTTTCCAGAGTTTTTTTGACGGTAGACATGCCAGATACCCAAATTAACATGTAGAAGCACTACAAAAGGGGAATTTTCATTATATGTCCTCTTTAAAACAAAAGGTTTAACTTAAAAAGAAAGTAACAAAGGGAATGGTTTTTATGGATCTTACTTTTTACAGTCATGTTGACATCGAGAGTTTCCTTTTCAGAATAAATTGTTTTATACTGAATAAAAGACAAGAAAATCCTCATTAGTGACGACAAAAGAAAAAGGAGCAGGAGAAAAACCACACCAGCATCACCTCACCTTTCTGAACCAAGCCTCCACCAGATTGGGAGGAAACACATCTCTGCAAACCAGAACAAGGGTAAAAAACAACAAAGATTAACAAGGATTAGATATTAGACAAAGCTTTTTCACGCCCACCTGATCAGATCCAGAAAGGCATCCACTGTCTGCATGGTGCCCGATGTACCACCAGGGGACACTGAGTTGGGCGTGGGGTATTTCCCTGGCTGGATTAGAACCACTAGGACGAGTCCAGTGAACACAGCCAGGAAGGTGGTCGTCGTGTAATAAAAAAAAGCATAGAGCCCCATTTTCCCCAAGGACGTCTTGTCCACTGACGACATGGCTGAAACAAAAAGACAAGTAAAACAACCTTGCAACTGCAGCTAGAATTATAACAATGTGATAGTTCAATATGTAAGGTTCAAATATGTAGAAAACCATAGGAAAATAATGAGCGTATTTCTAATATTGAGAGAAAGAGAGATGCTGAACTTTTGGTCCAATGTTGGGCTCTAACCTGTGATCAGACTGGAGAGGACGAAAGGAAGCAACATCATCTGCAGCATTCTCAGCAGCAGGTCTCCAGGAAGCAGGAAGTAGTAGATTTGCAGGTCCGTCATGTTAGCCGCGCGTAGAGCATAACCCAGGCCGAGACCTTGAAGAGGGTGAAAGGAGCAGTGTTCAACATGTCAGGCTATGAAACGTCCACTTCAGTTATATACAGTGAATATAAACAAGTGATGATATCTGTTCATTCTCCCCCTGGTCTATACCTAAATGAAAATACAATATTCATTCAACACTGAGATTAAAAGAAACTTAACAAGGAGAATTATGTAGAACTTCAACTGAGAAATAATCAGCACACGGACTTACCCAGGACAATGGCAGCCACAGTGAGCAGGAGAAAAGCATTTCTCCGGACAAAACCTTTAACGTTACATTTCCAGAGAGACAGTGAAGTCAAACTCCAGGGCTCAGAGTCCTCAGGACATGTGTCCCTGTCTCGGTCAACTAGAGTGTCCTCGCTGCTCGGCTTACAGCAGAGAGGCATCTCGCTCACAGACTGAGGACCAAAAGAGAGAAAGAGGAGTCTTCACCTGCTTTTACAAAAGAATACAACAGTTATCCAGTGAGGTATACATGTTAGAAAAGGAGAACATTTACAAAATCTAATGGAAGAAGATAGTAGAAGTAGAAGGTAGTTTTCATTCGCTTAAATCCAGTAAAAGAAATCGATTCAAACCTTTGGAAGAGCTGTAAACTTCCTGATATTTCCCTCTCGCCACTTGCTTTAGTCTAAGTTTAAAACCAGTATTGTAACTATGTTCTGCTCCTCCTATCCCAGAGGCTGTTAGTCTATTTGTCTTTCCTCACAATTTTGACTCAGCGATCACTAAATGTTTCTCTGGATATTAGATATCAGAGAAAATATGAACCATCTGAAATTAATGCTCAGTGCATGATGGGAGTTCCCCCAGCTGTCTAGACCTATAGCAGCATTACTAAGGGATGGTTCAGGACTCATGCCCCCATGACAGGCCCGCCCTCCCACAGTGCCTGCTCCCTGGACTACAGCGAGGAGGAGGGTCTGTAGATAGGCTGGTCGGGCTGGATCGTCTCTCCAAGGGGTTACAACGCGTACTGGTACCCAATACTGTTGGGATTTTAAATTTTAGCTGGTCTGTGTGTCTGACTGAACTCTAAACAATAATGAAAGGAGGGTGTGGGCAGGAGCAGTTTGGGCCAGATATAAGACCTTTACACAAATGACTTTAATAACCGTTGCTGCTTGGTGTTAATCATGAATCTTTTACTTGTTCTCATTTCTGACTTTTTATATTAAAGCATAACTCCCTTAGCCTCATTCGACATCACACAGAGTTCAAGCAGATGTCCCGGGTTCTGGGGGAACGACAGAGTGACGTTGTTTTGTTTCGTTGTTTCGAATGTTTACACAAACAGAACATACAGCCGATAGAGCAGGAACACAATATTCTTTACTCTAACGAACAACAACTTCGACCTACAAAGCGTCAGCTGTGTCAAGGCTGGTCAAGAGGTGAACAGTTTGCCTAGCAACTATCAGAGGAGGAGTGGGATTGGTAGCTGCTGCTCGTCACTTCCTTATTCCAATGATGAGCGGGTGGACTACGCCTGCGCACAGAGGAAGAACCAAGGAAGACTTCCCCTCTTCATTGACCAATCCTGTTCTACCTACTGTTATAAAATATCATAGACGCCGTCTGTTTGATGCGACTTGTGACTGCTCCGGGATTGCTAGAGAGCCGGGGTAGTGTGTTGGGTGCCCATTGTTTTGCTGTAAACTTTTCATACCTTTTCATTGTTTCTTCAAAAATACCTGATTGAACCAAACCGAGACCGGATCTTCTCATATTTAGGATAAACGAATACGCAACGACAATATGCCGTGCTGTGTGCCGGACAAGTTCTTCTCGTCTCTAGGTTGAGACCTACTGCCCTTTAAAACTCAGCTGATCCCAATGAGTGATGTGCTCTGTCCCACATGTGACTTTGTAATATATGTAAATATCCATAAATTATAATATATGGTAGTGATGGAAGTGACGTCCTGTGAAAGATGTAAATGTGTATATTTTATGTTCTCTGGTGTGAATGATTCAGAATAAATGGTGCAAAGAAAAAGAATACGATGTGTATTTATTCATCTTGAAATCGTACAGTTGAAAAACATAACAAGCGACACCATTATATCGTGAACACCATGGTCCACTCTGTGCAGTTTGTATGATCAACAAAAATAGTTAAACCGAGTTTTAAACACGTATTTGATCACAAAAAAACTTCCATTTCAAATAGAATCATTTAAAAATCAAAAGGATCATAACGTCTTGAAGGGGATAAACTGATATGTGTGTGTTCCATCAGTGAGCATTATTTGTGCCTAAATCAAAAAACGTATATTTGTAGCAGGGAGAACATTAAGCGAGTTTAATTGTGGTCAGTCAAAGGGTTTCTCTGCCTCTGCCTCTGCCAAGCACTCCTCTGCAGGAGCCTGCAGCTCATGTCTGGAGAGGTGTTGCACGACTCCCACACCGAAACAGTCGCCCAGCACGTTGGTGGTCGTCCTCAAACGATCCCTGTCCACAGTCACACAGGAAGTGTCCATGTTAGAAACTCGTTAGAGTAGGAAGACATATGGGTTTCAGTAAATGTGTAAACCCCCCAAAATAAACTATGTAACTTTATCTGTAATGGACATAATACAACACTGGCAGTGTATTGTTCAGACTCTATTTGTGTTGTGAGGTTTCCAAGTCGTGCACAGACACAAACACACACACACTCACAGCATCCAGTCGACTGTGATGATATAGGAGATGCCTTCAAGGGGCAGGCCAGTTGATGACAGCACCATAGACATGGTTACCATGCCACCCTGGGGGATTCCTGAGCCACCGATGGCTGCTACTGTCGCAGTGATACTGGAATTACATGAATAAGAACAAACAATGATCAACTACACAAAAAAGAAAATACATTTGAATAAAACAACATGGAAGAAACACAAATACTGAATGAATTCATATGAATTCTTGATTATAGATCAAAAGCTCCAGTTTAATGATGAGTTAATAGAAACCTAAATATTAATAAATATATCAATTCTTCAACATTTGATCAAGTATTATTAACCTTTTTCTACAGGACGTATATATGACTACATTTTTTCAATGATAATTATCATTTCTTTTGTGTGAAGTAAAAATCTTATCATACCTGACAATGACGATTTGACCCAGATTAAGTTCCACGTTGTAAACCTGCGCTATGAATATGACAGCGACGGCCTCATAGAGGGCTGTTCCATCCATGGTCAAGACGGCACCTATAGGCACCATGAAGCGCGTCACCCGTTTGTCCAATCTCAGATTATTCTCCAGACACTTGATGCTGATGGGTAGCGTCACAGAACTGTGGGGTAAACATATATATAAACTTTAATGGTGATCACATCATTATCCACAGCCTATAATACATTTGGGCTTCACTTTTGGAGAGACGTCCATCTTTATCTTTATTTCTTTCTCTGGTAATAACATGGAGATGTTAATCCTGGAAGTGCATCTCACCTGGATGAAGTCCCAAAGGCGGCGGTGAGAGCCTCCATGAGACCGGCCATGAATGTGAAGGGATTTTTGCGTGTGAAAATGAAATAGATGAGCGGCAGGGTGATAAAGCTGTGGATGACCAGGCCAGTGGTCACAGTGAGAGTATACATTCCAATCTGTTGTCCTAAAACACCGACGTCCTTCATCTTCAAAATCTGTCCTGCAACCAGGAAGAAGATTCCTACCGGGGAATACCTGCAGAAGACCAGGTGAGATGCAGAACATCTGATGTAGTGACGAGAAATGCCTGTAGAGGGCGACTGTAGAGGCAGCTTGATAATGTATACTCATATTTTACTCACCAGATTAAGACACCCATCAGATGCATGATGGCTTTACTGAGACAGTCAAAGAAGTCCTTCAGAGGTTTCGCCTCATCCTCCATTTTGGCCAGGACGAGGCCAAAGGCGATGCAGAAAAACCCTAAGCCAAGAATGTTGAACCCGTCGATGGTGCCTGGCATCGGTGTTGGGTTATCTAAAATCAAATCAAGTAATGTTTATACACGTCATGATAATAACCACTTACAACAATAGGTTCAACTTACAAAGAAAGTACCAAAGGGAATGTTTTTTATGGAGCTTACTTTTTACAGTCATGTTGACATCGAGAGTTTCCTTTTCAGAATAAATTGTTTTATACTGAATAAAAGACAAGAAAATCCTCATTAGTGACGACAAAAGAAAAAGGAGCAGGAGAGAAAACACACCAGCATCACCTCACCTTTCTGAAACAAGCCTCCACCAGATTGGGAGGAAACACATCTCTGCAAACCAGAACAAGGGTAAAAAAACAACAAAGATTAACAAGGATTAGATATTTGACAAAACCTTTTTCACGCCCACCTGATCAGATCCAGAAAGGCATCCAATGTCTGCATGGTGCCCGATGTCCCACCAGGGGGAACTGAGATGGGCGTGGAGGATTTCCCTGGCTGGATTAGAACCACTAGGACGAGTCCAGTGAACACAGCCAGGAAGGTGGTCGTCGCGTAATAACAAAAAGCATAGAGCCCCATTTTCCCCAAGGACGTCTTGTCCACTGACGACATGGCTGAAACAAAAAGACAAGTAAAACAACCTTGCAACTGCAGCTAGAATTATAACAATGTGTAAGGTTCAAATCTGTAGAAAACCCTTTGAAAATAATGAGCGTATTTCTGATATTTAGAGACAGAGAAATGCTGAATGTTTGTCTCCAATGTTGGGCGCTAACCTGTGATCAGACTGGAGATGATGAGAGGAAGCACTATCATCTGCAGCATTCTCAGCAGCAGGTCTCCAGGAAGCAGGAAGTAGTAGATTTGCAGGTCCGTCATGTTAGCCACGCGTAGAGCATAACCCAGGCCGAGACCTTGAAGAGGGTGAAAGGAGCAGTGTTCAACATGTCAGGCTATTATGGTATATCCTATGCAGCCGAGATGTCGATGTTGTTGTTGAAGTTGATGTTGATGAAGGAATCTAAATGTTCTTGTTTGTATAAATGTTTATTACACAAGATTACAAGATTTGCAGTTCAGGACGGGCACTATGGTATACCCGGAGACAATCACAAGCCAAATACTGAAAGTCTGACTTGCCGGGGTCGAACACACAATGTATAGAAAGATTGGTTCCACTCATGAGGATTTCTGACCAGATAAGGGCATGTTCTATACCTAAAGTTGAAGACGTATCTTGAAGAAGATTCCCTCTGCACTTCATCCATTAGCAGGTCAGAGATCATTTCCCAAGTCACGGATCATTCCAAAAGGGAGAGGGCTAACGAATAACATATGGGATAGTATTTAAAGAGTCTGAGAATTTAAGAATCAAGACGCCATAGATATATAGAATATACGACAATATGAAACGGCCCTTTTAGTTATATACAGTGAATAAGAACAAGTGATGATATCTGTTCATTCTCCCCCTGGTCTATAGCTAAATGTAAATACAATATTCATTCAACACTGAGATTAAAATAAATTTAACAAGGAGAATTATGTAGAACTTCAACAGACAATAATCAGCACACGGACTTACCCAGGACAATGGCAGCCACAGTGAGCAGGAGAAAAGCATTTCTCCGGACAAAAACTTTAACGTTACATTTCCAGAGAGACAGTGAAGTCAAACTCCAGGGCTCAGAGTCCTCAGGACATGTGTCCCTGTCTCGGTCAACTAGAGTGTCCTCGCTGCTCGGCTTACAGCAGAGAGGCATCTCGCTCACAGACTGAGGACCAAAAGAGAGAAAGAGGAGTCTTCACATGCTTTTACAAAAGAATACAACAGTTATCCAGTGAGGTATACATGTTAGAAAAGGAGAACATTTACAAAATCTAATGGAAGAAGATAGTAGAAGTAGAAGGTAGTTTTCATTCGCTTAAATCAAGTAAAAGAAATCGATTCAAACCTTTGGAAGAGCTGTAAGCTTCCTGATATTTCCCTCTCGCCACTAGCTTTAGTCTAAGTTTAAAACCAGTATTGTAACTATTTTCGGCTCCTCCCATCCCAGAGGCTGTTAGTCTATTTGTCTTTCTACCCAAATTTGACTCAGCGATCACTAAATGTCTCTCTGGATATTAGATATCAGAGAAAATATGAACCATCTGAAATTAATGCTCAGTGCATGATGGGAGTTCCCCCAGCTGTCTAGACCTATAGCAGCATTACTAAGGGATGGTTCAGGACTCATGCCCCCATGACAGGCCCGCCCTCCCACAGTGCCTGCTCCCTGGACTACAGCGAGGAGGAGGGTCTGTAGATCGGCTGGTCGGGCTGGAGCGTCTCTCCCAGGGGTTACAACGCGTACTGTTACCCAATACTGTTGGGATTTTAAATTTTAGCTGGTCTGTGTGTCTGACTGAACTCTAAACAATAATGAAAGGAGGGTGTGGGCAGGAGCAGTTTGGGCCAGATATAAGACCTTCACACAAATGACTTTAATAACCGTTGCTGCTTGGTGTTAATCATGAATCTTTTACTTGTTCTCATTTCTGACTTTTTACATTAAAGCATAACTCCCTTAGCCTCATTCGACATCACACAGAGTTCAAGCAGATGTCCCGGGTTCTGGGGGAACGACAGAGTGACGCTGTTTTGTTTTGAATGTTTACACAAACAGAACATACAGCCGATAGAGCAGGAACACAATATTCTTTACTCTAATGAACAACAACTTCGACCTACAAAGCGTCAGCTGTGTCAAGGCTGGTCAAGAGGTGAACTGTTTGCCTAGCAACTATCAGAGGAGGAGTGGGATTGGTAGCTGCTGCTCGTCACTTCCTTATTCCAATGATGAGCGGGTGGACTACGCCTGAGCACCATCGAGGAAGAACCAAGGAAGACTTCCCCTCTTTGTTGACCAATCCTGTTCTACCTACTGTTATAAAATATCATAGACGCCGTCTGTTTGATGCGACTTGCGACTGCTCCGGGATTGCTAGAGAGCCGGGGTAGTGTGTTGGGTGCCCATTGTTTTGCTGTAAACTTTTCATACCTTTTCATTGTTTCTTCAAAAATACCTGATTGAACCAAACCGAGACCGGATCTTCTCATATTTAGGATAAACGAATACGCAACGACAATATGCCGTGCTGCGTGCCGGACAAGTTCTTCTCGTCTCTAGGTTGAGACCTACTGCCCTTTAAAACTCAGCTGATCCCAATGAGTAATTTGCTCTGTCCCACATGTGACTTTCTAATATATATGTAAATATCCATAAATTATAATATATGGTAGTGATGGAAGTGACGTCCTGTGAAAGATGTAAATGTGTATATTTTATGTTCTCTGGTGTGAATGATTCAGAATAAAAGGTGCAAAGAAAAAGAATACGATGTGTATTTATTCATCTTGAAATCGTACAGTTGAAAAATATAACAAGCGACACCATTATATCGTGAACACCATGGTCTACTCTGTGCAGTTTGCATGATCAATAAAAATTGTTAAACCGAGTTTTAAACACGTATTTGATGACAAAAAAACTTCCATTTCAAACAGAATCATTTAAAAATCAAAAGGATCATAACGTCTTGAAGGGGATAAACTGATATGTGTGTGTTCCATCAGTGAGCATTATTTGTGCCTAAATCAAAAAACGTATATTTGTAGCAGGGAGAATATTAAGCGAGTTTAATTGTGGTCAGTCAAAGGGTTTCTCTGCCTCTGCCTCTGCCTCTGCCAAGCACTCCTCTGCAGGAGCCTGCAGCTCATGTCTGGAGAGGTGTTGCACGACTCCCACACCGAAACAGTCGCCCAGCACGTTGGTGGTCGTCCCCAAACGATCCCTGTCCACAGTCACACAGGAAGTGTCCATGTTAGAAACTCGTTAGAGTAGGAAGACATATGTGTTTCAGTAAATGTGTAAACCCCCAAAATAACCTTGTAGGTTTATCTATAATATACATATTACAACACTGGCAGTGTATTGTTCAGACTCTATTTGTGTAGTGAGGTTTTCACGTCCTGTCCTGATCACACGTGCACAGACAGACACACACACTCACAGCATCCAGTCGACTGTGATGATATAGGAGATGCCTTCAAGGGGCAGGCCAGTTGATGACAGCACCATAGCCATAGATACTATGCCGCCCTGTGGGATTCCTGAGCCACCGATGGCTGCTACTGTCGCAGTGATACTGGAATTACATGAATAAGAGCAAATATACCAATATACATGTGAATAAAACAACATGGAAGAAACATGGAGAAGTTAACACACAAATACTGAATGAATTCTTGATTATAGATCAAATGCTCCGGTTTAATGATGAGTTAATATAAACCTAAATATTAATAAATATATAAATTCTTCAACATTTGATCAAGTATTATTAACCTTTTCTACAGGACCTACACATGACTACATTTTTTCAATGATAATTATCATTTCTTTTGTGTGAAGTAAAAATCTTATCATACCTGACAATGACGATTTGACCCAGATTAAGTTCCACGTTGTAAACCTGGGCTATGAATATGACAGCGACGGCCTCATAGAGGGTTGTTCCATCCATAGTCAAGACGGCACCTATAGGCACCATGAAGCGCGTCACCCGCTTGTCCAATCTCAGATTGTTCTCCAGACACTTGATGCTGATGGGTAGCGTCACAGAACTGTGGGGTAAACATATATATAAACTTTAATGGTGATCACATCATTATTCACAGCCTATAATACATTTGGGCTTCACTTTTGGAGAGACGTCCATCTTTATCTTTATTTCTTTCTCTGGTAATAACATAGAGCTGTTAATCCTGGAAGTGCATCTCACCTGGATGAAGTCCCAAAGGCGGCGGTGAGAGCCTCCAGGAGACCGGCCATGAATGTGAAGGGATTTTTGCGTGTGAGAATTAAATAGATGAGCGGCAGGGTGACAAAGCTGTGGATGACTTGGCCAGTGGTCACAGTGAGAGTATACATTCCAATCTGTTGTCCTAAAACACTGACGTCCTTCATCTTCAAAATCTGTCCTGCAACCAGGAAGAAGATTCCTACCGGGGAATACCTGCAGAAGACCAGGTGAGATGCAGAACATCTGATGTAGTGACGAGAAATGCCTGTAGAGGGCGACTGTAGAGGCAGCTTGATAACGTATCCTCAGATTTTACTCACCAGATTAAGACACCCATCAGATGCATGATGGCTTTACTGAGACAGTCAAAGAAGTCCTTCAGAGGTTTCGCCTCATCCTCCATTTTGGACAGGACGAGGCCAAAGGCGACGCAGAAAAACCCTAAGCCAAGAATGTTGAACCCGTCGATGGTGCCTGGCATCGGTGTTGGGTTATCTAAAATCAAATCAAGTAATGTTTATACACGTCATGATAATAACCACTTACAACAATAGGTTCAACTTACAAAGAAAGTACCAAAGGGAATGGTTTTTATGGATCTTACTTTTTACAGTCATGTTGACATCGAGAGTTTCCTTTTCAGAATAAATTGTTTTATACTGAATAAAAGACAAGAAAATCCTCATTAGGGACTAGAAAAGAAAAAGGAGCAGGAGAGAAACCACACCAGCATCACCTCACCTTTCTGAAACAAGCCTCCACCAGATTGGGAGGAAACACATCTCTGCAAACCAGAACAAGGGTAAAAAAATAAATAATCAAAGATTAACAAAGATTAGATATTTGACAAAACCTTTTTCACGCCCACCTGATCAGATCCAGAAAGGCATCCAATGTCTGCATGGTGCCCGATGTACCACCAGGGGGAACTGAGATGGGCGTGGGGGATTTCCCTGGCTGGATTAGAACCACTAGGACGAGTCCAGTGAACACAGCCAGGAAGGTGGTCGTCGCGTAATAACAAAAAGCATAGAGCCCCATTTTCCCCAAGGACGTCTTGTCCACTGACGACATGGCTGAAACAAAAAGACAAGTAAAACAACCTTGCAACTGCAGCTAGAATTATAACAATGTGTAAGGTTCAAATTTGTAGAAAACCCTTTGAAAAATAATGAGCGTATTTCTGACAGAGAAATGCTGAATGTTTGTCTCCAATGTTGGGCGCTAACCTGTGATCAGACTGGAGATGATGAGAGGAAGCACTATCATCTGCAGCATTCTCAGCAGCAGGTCTCCAGGAAGCAGGAAGTAGTAGATTTGCAGGTCCGTCATGTTAGCCGCACGTAGAGCATAACCCAGGCCGAGACCTTGAAGAGGGTGAAAGGAGCAGTGTTCAACATGTCAGGCTATTATGGTATATCCTATGCAGCCGAGATGTCGATGTTGTTGTTGAAGTTGACGTTAATGAAGGAATCTCAATGTTCTTGTTTGTATAATATGTTTATTACACAGGATTACAAGATTTGCAGGTCAGGACGGGCACTATGGTATACCCGGAGACAATCACAAGCCAAATACTGAAAGTCTGACTTGCCGGGGTCGAACACACAATATATAGAAAGATTGGTTCCGCTCATGAGGATCTCTGACCAGATAAGGGCATGTTCTATACCTAAAGTTGAAGACGTATCTTAAAGAAGATTCCCTCTGCACTTCATCCATTAGCAGGTCAGAGATCATTTGCCAAGTCACGGATCATTCCAAAAGGGAGAGGGCTAACGAATAACATATGGGATAGTA